>NC_035438.2:119889951-120189951 GCF_002127325.2 Helianthus annuus | reverse complement strand
GATACAGTTGGTAAGAAGAAAGGAAAGGGATATATGGGTGCACAACCCAAGTGCAACTCATGCCAACGACATCACTCTGGTCGTTGCAGGCTAAGAGTTTGTGAATCATGTGGGAAGACTGGTCATACAAAGGATTTTCGTTGGGCTAGTGCTGGCCGGGGAGGCCAAGGAGGATCTGGGAATAGGAATAATCGTGGTGGTAATGGGAATCGCCCCCAAGGAAACCATGGAGGTGATGGGGATCGGGTCAATCATGCAAACCAAGCGGGCGCCATGAATCGAAATCAGGGAAACAACCAAGCTGGAAACGTTGGTGGAAATGGGCAGAGGCCCGGATGTTTCAACTGCGGTGACGTTGGGCATTACAAAAGGAATTGCCCGGAATTGAACCAAGCCCGCGGAAGGGTGTTCAACATAGAAGCAAGGGAAGCGCGCCAGGATCCCAATGTTGTCACTGGTACGTTCCTTGTAAACCAACGCTATGCATCTGTTTTATTTGATACTAGCGCCGATTATAGCTTCGTGTCGTTAGAATTTAAGAATATGCTTGGTTTAGCCGCTAGTAAGTTAGATACTCCGTACTCGATTGAATTAGCGAATGGGAAGTTAGTAGAAGCTAACGAAGTGATTCGAGGTTGCGAAATCGAGTTGGGAGAGCGCGAGTTCGCTCTAGATCTACTACCAGTCCAGTTGGGAAGCTTCGACGTGGTAGTAGGGATGGATTGGTTATCGAGTAACAAGGCCGAGATAGTTTGTCATGAGAAGGTCGTTCGTATCCCGACCAATGATGGTGAGACCATTATTGTTCACGGAGAGAAGCGTGAGACGCCGTTGAGGATTATTAGCTGCCTGAAGGCAAGAAAGTGTTTGCAGAAGGGATGTGCTGCCTTTCTGGCACACATTGTAGATAAGAAGGCTGCTGAGCCAAAGATCGAAGACATCCCTGTCGTGAGGGAATACCCAGAAGTTTTCCCAGAAGATTTGCCTGGCTTGCCGCCTCAAAGGCAAGTGGAGTTTCGTATTGACTTAGTTCCAGGCGCCGCGCCTGTGGCTAAGGCACCCTACAGACTTGCTCCGTCTGAGATGCAAGAACTGTCAACACAACTTCAAGAGTTGTTAGACAAGGGATTTATCCGACCGAGCTTCTCGCCTTGGGAGCTCCAGTTTTGTTTGTCAAGAAGAAGGACGGTAGTTTCCGTATGTGTATTGACTACAGAGAGTTGAACAAGCTGACGATCAAGAACAGGTATCCCCTGCCAAGAATCGATGATCTGTTTGACCAACTACAAGGTTCAAGCTTCTATTCAAAGATCGACCTTCGATCTGGATACCATCAGCTACGGATACAGGAGGAGAGTATCCCGAAGACAGCCTTCAGAACTCGATATGGACACTACGAGTTTCTCGTTATGCCGTTTGGTTTGACAAACGCACCTGCAGTGTTCATGGATTTGATGAATCGAGTTTGTAAGCCGTACTTGGATAAGTTCGTGATTGTATTCATCGATGATATTTTGATTTATTCAAGGACGAAGGCTGAGCACGAGCAGCACTTAAGAGCCATTCTGGAGCTGTTAAAGAAGGAACAGTTGTACGCCAAGTTCTCTAAGTGCGAGTTTTGGCTAAGAGAAGTGCAATTCCTTGGGCACGTGGTGAATGGAGATGGAATCCACGTGGATCCCACCAAGATCGAGGCGATCAAGGATTGGGAAACGCCAAAGACGCCAACCGAGATTCGGCAATTCTTGGGTTTGGCTGGCTATTATCGAAGGTTCATTGAGAACTTTTCAAAGATCGCCCAACCATTGACGCTCCTCACTCAGAAGGACAAGAAGTTTGATTGGGGAATCAAACAGGAGGAAGCATTTCAGATATTGAAGGATAAGCTTTGCAACGCGCCAATCTTAGCTCTACCGGAAGGTACAGATGATTTTGTGGTATACTGCGACGCATCGCGTCAAGGTTTGGGTTGTGTGTTGATGCAACGCCAAAAGGTTATTGCCTACGCGTCACGCCAGCTGAAGGTACATGAAAAGAACTATACCACACATGATTTGGAGTTAGGCGCAGTAGTTTTCGCTTTGAAGATCTGGAGACACTACCTTTATGGTACGAAGTGCACAATCTTCACAGATCACAAGAGCCTCCAACATATATTCAACCAGAAGGAGTTGAACATGAGGCAAAGACGATGGGTAGAACTGTTGAATGACTACGACTGCGAGATTAAGTATCATCCAGGGAAGGCGAATGTGGTCGCCGATGCCCTAAGTCGAAAAGAGAGGATCAAGCCCATAAGGGTTAGGGCTTTGGAAATGATTATTCAGACCGATCTTTCTTTGCGCATTCGTGCGGCGCAGAAAGAAGCTCTCAAGGAAAGAAACCTTGAAGAAGAGTATCTCCGTGGGATGGAGAAGTTATTGGTACCAAACAAGGAAGGAACATTGTATTTTGAGAAAAGGATTTGGGTTCCTTTGTTTGGAGGTTTAAGAAAGGTTATTTTTGATGAAGCTCACAAGTCGCGGTACTCTATCCATCCTGGAGCGGATAAGATGTACCAGGATCTTAAAGATTATTATTGGTGGCCTAGGATGAAAGGCGATGTTGCTGTTTATGTGAGCAAATGTTTAACTTGCGCCAAAGTTAAGGCGGAATACCAGAAGCCTTCGGGACTTCTGCAGCAACCAGAGATTCCCAAGTGGAAGTGGGAACAAATCTCTATGGATTTTGTTACAAAATTGCCATGAACGCCAAGAGGCCATGACACTATCTGGGTGATAGTGGATCGATTAACGAAGTCAGCACACTTCTTGCCTATCCGAGAAAAGGATAATACAAGCAAATTGGCTGAAATTTACATGAGAGAGATTGTTACACGCCATGGAGTACCTCTCTCGATTATCTCTGATAGAGACGGAAGGTTCGTGTCAAGGATATGGCAATCCTTCCAGGAAGCTTTTGGTTCAAAGTTGAATCTGAGCACTGCTTTTCACCCGCAGACCGACGGCCAAAGCGAGCGGACGATACAGACACTAGAAGATATGCTGAGAGCATGTGTGATGGATTTGGGCGGTAGCTGGGATAAGCATTTGCCTTTGGTTGAGTTTTCATACAACAACAGCTACCACACCAGTATTGGTGCCGCGCCATTCGAAGCTTTATATGGGCGCAAGTGCAGATCGCCGCTTTGTTGGGCTGACGCAGGTGATAGACAGTTGGTTGGTCCTGAAGTGGTACAGGAAACCACAGATAAGATCGCACAGATACGAGATCGCATCAGTGCGGCTCGTGACCGGCAGAAAGCCTACGCGGATCGAAGCAGGAAACCCCTAGAGTTCGAGGTTGGTGATATGGTTTTGTTGAAGGTATCACCCTGGAAGGGTGTGGCACGCTTTGGGAAGCGTGGGAAGTTGAATCCAAGGTATATTGGACCGTTCAAGATCTTGGAAAGAATCGTGTTAGTAGCATACAAGTTGGACTTACCTGCTGAACTAAATGGTGTTCACGATACATTCCATGTATCCAATCTGAAGAAGAGTCCAACACAAGTTACCGTTGCCATTCCCACCGACGAAATTCATGTTGACGACACGCTCCATTTCGTTGAAGAACCTGTTGAGGTCACGGATTGGAAAGTAAACAAGACCCGCCGGAGCAGTGTCAAGCTCGTCAAAGTTCGTTGGAATGCTAGGCATGGTCCTGAATTCACCTGGGAGCGTGAGGACCGAATGAAAGAGAAATACCCCCACTTATTTCCTGAGAACCCTGCTTCTACAAGCAGAGCTTAAAATTTCGGGACGAAATTTTTCTAACGGGGGGAGAATGTGACAACCCTCACTAAACCAGGTATCCGTACGATTTAATTAATAATTAATTGCTGCTAAATTACTGTGCTTAACTGAAATTGCCAATGAACTGCTACTTGATTTCTAGCACTTGTATATTCCTGCATCATACTTTGATTGCCGTCACTACATTATTTACAAGTTGAACCTTAGTGACAAACATGATGCACAAAAGCACAGTAGCATTAGAACGGATAACCTATTGAACATGCTGATAAAGCCAGCATCAGGCAGACACTGCCTCTAAGGGCCTGTATGAGCCAGAAATATTTTACTACACCCATAGTGAGTGTAGGGATACAAGGGTTGTAAAATTGCGTCTCTAGGAATAAGATATAATGACTGGATGTGCCTAAAACGTACTCTAAGCATGAAACACAGCACTTTTATTAACATACTAGCTTCTGGCTAACTAATAAAGTGCCAAAACATGAGGAAAATATTTCTGACACTTTGTAGAATAAATAGTGTCACTAAAAATATTATTAACGATGCTTAAAAGCTTACTTAAGCACTTTAACGGATTACCATCCAACCGAACAACCGGACTAAACCCGGAACATGAAAATATGGCCAATAATATTATTAATCTTTTTCTGAGCCAGTTAGGGTCCCTGATTACCCTAACACCCGCGTTAAAGCGCAACATCTAACTAACTAAGTTAACCCCTAATCTAACTTAGTTAATCTAACTAAACTCTAACTAAATACTTGAAATCGAACTAGAACCCCCCCCCCTTGGGCCGATTCGGTCCCCATGTAACTAGCCAAGTACCATTTTGATTATAATAATAAATCTTGTCTCAAATCTAGACAACACTTGATCCAAGGGTTAATCACTTCATGCTTTGTCTATAAATACATGTGATTACATATGAGATTATACACTTCACAAACCAACCACAAAACTCTTTCTCTCTCCCTCCAAGAGCTACGGCCGAACACCCCCTTGTCTCTACAACCATTATCGGCTCTTGTTCAATCCATTCCAACATCACACAAGTATTCAAGGTCACGTATTAGGAGTCTTGGAGCAAACGGAAGCGGAAGGACCTCGTTACCTTGCTTTTATCCACCACATTTTCGCCTAGAATGTTCCCTAGCCCCGAGCTAGAGGTATTACACTTAAAACTCATTCTCGAACATATCTAAAGTGGTTAATAAGATTTGTAACGGTTAAAATGCGGAAACTTATCTTTTGAATCTTTAAAGGCTACTAAAACATGAAGATAGTTGGTTAAAAGCTTAATACTTGTGTAAAGGTTGTAGTATTTGAAAGTGGTGATTATTTAGGCCCGATCTACGTAGTGGTAGCTCGGATCATCGTTTAACCCAACTTTGTTAAGATCATAGATCTTGACATAAGCTTGTTTCTATCGGTACAAGGGTTAAAAGGTGAAACTCTACCACACGAGAAACATGAACTTGTGTAAAAGTGTTTTTACTTGTAAAATAGTATTTAAAACTAGCGGATCTACGTATGTACAAGTGGTATTTTCGTAGAACCAAGTGTCGAGAAAATCATGTTTTATAAAAGTCGGATGACACACTAACAAATATGATTTTTACAAACCACAAGTGTATAAACACTTGTGAAATGAAAAGTTTCGACAAAATAACAATCTTTGAGAAAGATGACGGGAAGTTGTAAAGGATGATTTATTCTAAAAACGAGGTTTTTACGGGATTAAGTTATTTTACACATAGATCCACAAAATATAACGGGATCTACACTATAGTTTTCGGAAAAACCACAAGTTCATGTGATTATGCGATTTTACATACTTGTCGACTAGTTTGATGTGTCGGAAATTGATTGATTGATTAAAGAAGTGTTGAAATGATTTTGTAAAAGAAAATGATACGCTAGAAAGCGTGGCCACCTCCAGTTACAGGGGAAACTCTGGCGAAATTTTTCTAAAAATATAACACTTAGAATTATTTACAAGTATTAGAATTATTTTTGATATGTTTTCAAAATATATTTCGCCACGACTTTATTTACAAATATTCGGAGGTGGGATTTTCACAAAACTAAACGTGATAAATATATATTTGGTAAATATATTTTTCACAACACTGTTTATGATTATTTTGTGAAAATATATAAATATTATTTTTAGAGTAAAAATAATATTTCGAACGATAACAAGACCCAAAATAATACAAACGCTTACACGACAAACATATAAGTTACAACGGTAATTATTATTACCACACGATTACTAAAACGTAACTTACGCATTATACGGAACTATTCGTGAACGCGTATTTCGTCAACGCATTATTTTGGAAGTATTATGGAAAGTGAAAATATAATATTTTTGAGAAAAATATTTATATTTTGGAAGCAGAAGTAAAAAAAATGTATTAAGTGGGACTTAATGATATAATACAAATACACATGTATTAAATCCCCCATCCTTGGGAAGGAGATTAACTACCAAGTACATGCAAAATATAAACACGAAATAGTTGTCTAACTATTTCCCAAAAACTTAAACTATAAAGCTAAGGCACGGCCATCCGTCTAATAGAATTAGCACATGTAGGTCGTTGCACAGCTGCCTGACATCCGGATTACTTGGTATAGCGACGCACTGACTGTGAGTTCATGTCCCCCTTTTCTCTTAACTGTTTTCAGTTTTCTAAACTGCGGGGGTGAAATACATGTTACATTAATTATGAATACTTTATACATGGTAAGGTTAGCGTAAGGAGGTTTGTTACTTAGATCATGTGAGTGGGTAGGCGGAAACTTGAGGCCATTAATCCTCATGGTAGGACCGAGGGACATGAGCGGTAGATCTATCTGGGTGTAGCGAGCCTAGCCTCAGGTCCAGCATAACGGACCTCGGGGTGACTTAGTGCCCAAAAACTTAAACTATAAAGCTAAGGCACGGCCATCCGTCTAATAGAATTAGCACATGTAGGTCGTTGCACAGCTGCCTGACATCCGGATTACTTGGTATAGCGACGCACTGACTGTGAGTTCATGTCCCCCTTTTCTCTTAACTGTTTTCAGTTTTCTAAACTGCGGGGGTGAAATACATGTTACATTAATTATGAATACTTTATACATGGTAAGGTTAGCGTAAGGAGGTTTGTTACTTAGATCATGTGAGTGGGTAGGCGGAAAATTGAGGCCATTAATCCTCATGGTAGGACCGAGGGACAGGAGCGGTAGATCTATCTGGGTGTAGCGAGCCCAGCCTCAGGTCCAGCATAACGGACCTCGGGGTGACTTAGTGCCCGACGCATAAATCCGCTAGGTTTGAGTCTTCCTACTTGCACTTCACACATATCAATGGCCTTGCAAACCATTGGTGATCTCTTTTTCCTTTTTGCTACATACCAGTGTTTTTGATAAATACAATGGTTTATTTACTCACTCACACATGAACTCGCTCAACATTATTGTTGATTTTTCAACTTACATGTATTTCAGGGAATTAAAGATCTGGCACGGTATGGCATGTTTTTCTCGCTGCATTAGTCACCGAGGTCATCCAGGGTTTGGGGAATGTGACTCTTTCCTGGACAAGTCACAGTCCTTGAATCATGTTTATGTTAAGATTGAATTTGTAATGTTTGGTGAACAAGTTTATGGTTGTTAGGGTGTTATCCCGTTAAGACAATGTTATGGTATTTTTATTTTAATGGATGATCTTGCATATTTTTAATTCATATAGCTTGGTTATGATTAAGCTATGGTATTAAGAAGTCACACCAAATTAACCACGCTTCCGCAAAGCCAGGGTGTGACAAAATTGTAGTCTTTAATTGCAATTATTAATTAAGTTATAGTGTTACGATTAATGATAGAAGAAAAAAATTGAATACTACACATCTCTTAATTGTTATTGTAATTGGTATATTAATTGAGTTATTATTATTAATGAATTGTTTCTTCATGGTTTGTACAGAAGGGAATTAACAAGTTCAATATTGAGTTGGGCATTAAAAGGAAAAGGGACCAAAAGTCTAACATCAAAAGAGATTTTGACAAGCAACACGTAAACTTGGGATCATCATCAATCCATAGAGTTTAAAACTCTATTTACATATTGGGCTGCACATGTGAACATGGTGAGAAGGAGTTGTGATTTTTAATAATCATCATATAGTCAATCACATGAAAGGCAGCAAGAAAGTCAACAGCATCAACATTTGTGCCTACATATGCATACCTTTGATGGCAGAATTGTGATGGGATTATTATTAATTTTTTATGATATCAACATAATCATCATCACAAATAGATGATAGTTGGCGGCTGGTTAGTGGACCAACAATAGTTCATCATCACATGGCGGCACATTTAGGTGAACAAGATGGGACACCCATGCAATTGTCCGTCGCCTGAAGTACCGTAGACATGGAAGTAAGCCGTCGCTGGTTTTTGAAATAAACAAGCACCGTCGCCGACGCCGGGTATGGTCGTCGGCGACGCCCCTTAAATATTCAAAACGCGAAAATTGGTTTCTTTGGGTTGGGGGACGAATCAAAACATAAGGGGAACCATTAAGTCGGGAGTTACACAATATTTTGAGTTTTGAACTTGATCTTGGAGCCACAATTCATGATCTATCCATCTACCATTCCATCAATCAACATCTCCTACCCGAATCAAGAATCATCCATCACAATCAACACAATCTTGATTCCTAACCCTAGTTCACCCAATCATTCACCATTCCACCATCACCATCCATCACCAATCTTCACCAATCATCCAATCAAGCTTCAAGATGACTCCATCCGCATTCCAACCATCCGGTGATCAAGTTGCATCAACCATGAGCGGCTAGTCATCTCGGTTTCACCCCGGTGTAGGTAGTTGTTACTTTTAGGGTTTCGAATTGTTCTTGTTTTAACTTAGTGACAATTTGTATTTGATTTTTGAAACTCTTGATAATAGTGTTACATTTGTTGCGAATTCGTGAATTGTCGAGCGATGTTAAAAGTTATGACTTCACGAAATGGTGATATGTAATTGTACATTATCATTGTTAGGATTTACTTGTGTTGATTACAAAGTGTCTTTTTGTCCGTTCTTCGGGGCGTTGATAGTTAGTAGCACCTAAGTCACGGTACACTAAATCCGTTAATCAAATGCATTTGAGTTGGAACTAAAACTTGTAGAAATCCTAAGTTAGCAATTACCGAAACCGGGTGTGATTCCTTTTTATTATTATTGTTCTAGTATCCAAAATTCTTGCAATCGTTAAGTAGTAGTTGTTAATTAAGTAATTCAATTTCAGTAATCCAAATTCACATTTTTCTACTAAACAAAAATACAAAAATATCTGGCAAGCTTCATAATTGTGACAAGTCTTTATAATTCAGTCAAATCCATACACAAACCACATTCTCTTCGTGGATCGACCCCTTACTACCACTAACACATTGTTAAGGGTAATTTGGGCTTATAAATATTATCTTTGACCGGAGCGCAACACTCCGATCAAATTTTGGCGCCGTTGCCGGGGAGTGCGTGCGCTTTGTGTTTGGATATTGTTTGAATTTTTTGTGACTAACTGTTTAATTTGTTTAGCTTTCTTTTGGTACTTGTCTTTTTCCTTTTACGCGAGGTGTGTTACTTGTGCAGGGTACAGGTAGTGCATGCATACGCGGAACTCCGGGAGGACTTCACCTTTAGTCTACGAACCGGAAATTGAAAGACTCGCAAGAAGGAACCTAGCAAGCCGGTTAGAAGCAACTCTTGCTTCTAATCAAACCAACCAAACACCACCATTCATACCGACCATTGAAACCGATTCAATGGCTAAGCACAATTCCAATCAAAACCTCAATCCAAATCAATTCCAATCCCGAGGAAACTTCCATCCCGCCCAAAATGTTCAACCTATACCTCAAGAACAACCGGGTGGTAACACCAACGCCAGACCACCCACTCCACCTTTCCGAAACCAAAATCCCAATAACTCTCAACGAACACCCCAACAACAAACCCTCCATCGACAAGCATCGTTACCCATCAACCTTGATGATCTGAATGTCAATTCCGATCGTAGAGGTAATCATGATCGCGGCAATCCCGCGAATGAAAACCCATTTTTCAACATCGACGACTTGAGAAATGCAATCCCCGATGATGAACCTTACAGTGTTCCCGGTTATCAATCGCCGGAACATGTAAGCATTCATACAAAAAATTCGGATGATGGGGGTTACTTTGATGATCGAGTGGATGACGATGAAGATTGGGGATACATTAATAGGGGTAATGTCTACAATGCAAGAGAGTACGGAGATGAAGAGTTTGGCTATCAAAATGCCAATTACGTTGGGGAGGATGATTATGGTTACGGGAATAGAAGGAATGACGGTTACGAAAATAACCGCCAACCACGAAACAACCACCAACGGAACCGGAATGATGGGTTTTACAACAACAACAATGCTAACCCTAACCGGATTCCTCGTTTCGTGGGAGGTGGTCATCAAGGGGGTAATCGAGGAGGAAATCGGAGGAACGATAGAAGAGATGTTGGAAGGGGTGAGCGAAGGGATGAGAGGCAAGATGAAAGAAGGAATGATCGACGAGATGATAGGAGGGATAACCGAAGAATGGAGGATCAAGAAGTCAATGGTCCCTATCGTCGTCAACAACCTCCACGGGGAGTAAATGACCGTTTTAGGCCGATCGTCACTGAGAATGATTCACCCATTGTTTGTGAGCGAAGAATGTTTGACTGTAAACCACATTATATCAACATACTTCCTCATTTCAATGGGAGGTCTAATGATGAGCCCTACACACATCTTGCGGAATTCTCTTCAGTTTGCAACACTATTGGGGGGTATAACTTTGCGTTAGAAGAAGTTAAACTTCGCTTGTTCCAATTTTCACTAAAGGACAAAGCGAAGCAATGGTTTCTTACACTCCCGGCCAATAGCATCCGCACATGGGGGGAAATGCAACAAGCGTTTTTGGATGAGTACTATTCTATGGCAAAGACCGACGACGCTCGTGATGAAATTAGGTCTTTTCGCCAATTATCGGGCGAATTGTTGCATGAAGCCTTCACGAGATTCAGAGAAATGATACGGAGATGTCCACATCATCGAATTGAGAAGTGGGAATTGGTAAAGTGTTTTGTTCGAGGGTTGGATGACACAACATGGAATCGTCTCGAGTCGATAAGTAATGGGACTCTTCTGAGCAACCATGAAGACGATGATTGGGAGTTTCTGGAACGAATGAGCAAACGGTCAAAAGAAAAAGAATCGGCCGATCGAGCCAAGAAACATCCTATTTCCCGGTCACTTCCCAATCTTGACTCTAAAGATCGGATTTCTACGCTAGAGCGGGAAATGGCTCGAATGAAGAAGAAAGAAGTGGGTGCAATACAATATAGCGTATGTGAAGAATGTGGTGACATCGGTCACCGGACCGAGAATTGCCAAGCCACCGCGGATGTGAATCAAGTGTACGGAGACCGGAGGCAATATGATATGAACTCCAACACTTACCACCCCGGATTGAGGAACCATCCTAACCTTAGGTATGGTAACGCCTCCAACCAAATGAACCCGAATTTCCAATCGGGAAATCAAGGTGGGTATTCGCACCAAAATCGCCAAGGAGGTAACCAAGGGGGTTATCAAAGGAACAACAATCAAAATGGTGGCGATGACTTGAGTGCCAAAATGGATGCTTTGCTGAATATGCAAAAAGAATCTCAAAACAATATAAAAGAATCTCACAATGACATTAAGGAGATAAAGAAGACGAACGAGATTCGGGACAAAGCACATGAGGCATTGGCAAAGCAAGTGGGCCAACTCGCGGAGGAAATGGCTCAAATAAGGGGAAGCATGGGAAAGCTTCCTAGTGACACTACAGTGAACCCGAAGCATCAAGGTTTTAACACAAGCAACGTGAGGGATGCACGCGTTAGCGCGATAAGTATTCTTTTAAATGATGAAGTTTGTAGTGTTGAAAGCATTCCACCACCACAATTCGTTGATGGTGTAGTGGAAAATATAGGTGAGGAGCCGGAAAGTGAAAATGAACAAGAAACGATTTCACAAAGTAAAGTTGAAAATATAACTAAAAATTCTTTTTGTGAAAATTGTTTAAATCAACTTAACCCGATTAATGCATCAAAAGTTGAGGAACGGTGCCCACCGAAGGACGAGGGGTGGGAAAATTTTAAGCAAGCTAAAATTAATTTACCGTTACTAGATGACATTAAAAAGGTTCCGGCTCATGTGGAATGCTTAAAGGAGTTAAGCATCGAAAAACGGCACAACAAATTACCTGAACCGGTTGATTTGATATCTCATGTGAGTGCCGTTTTATCGAGTGCCCTTCCCCGAAAAGCTCAAGATCCGGGAGACCCTCTTATTCCAATTCAAATCGGAACATTTAAAATCAAGAGGGCGCTCCTAGATCTTGGAGCTTGTGTAAGCATCTTGCCCGGAAGTTTGTATGACCAATATGATTTTGGTCCATTAAAAAAATTTGATACTCCCGTGGTATTGGCCGATCAGACTCCCACGCATCCAAGGGGGATGGTGGAGGATGTGATTGTTAAGGTGGATGATTGCTACTACCCAGTTGACTTTTTGGTAGTAGACTATGTTGGGTGTGTTGGGGACACCCAACCGATAGTCATACTGGGTAGACCGTTCCTGGCAACTGCTAATGCCATAATAAATTGTGCAACGGGAACTGTAAGCATGAAGTTTGGGGACCGGGAATTAAATTGAAATGTTTTTCCAAAATTTACTAACCCACTCGGTGAGGATAAGTGTCCTAAAAAGGACATGAATCCAACCAAAAAGGTTTTTGCTATGGTTGGTAGGTTTGGAGAAACAAAGAAGAAGACGGTCAAGAAGAAGAAAGCAAAGAAGTCACCTCTAGAAAAGAAAAAGGAAGAGGAGGTGAGGAAGTTTGGACCGTTTGGCAACAAATGGTACGAATCACCGGTGGGTGATTTTGAGGAGCTCGTGGACGGCAAGCATGCCATTCGACCACCATGAGGTAGTAAGTTAATTGTTGTTGTATATTTTATCTCGCATTTCGTTTTAGTTGTTATTCGTAGTTTAGTTACTATTGTTGTTGTTGTATAATTTGTTATTCTTGTTTTAGTAGATAAATGAACGTTGTGGGTGTGTTCCCTATATAACCCTCACGAGACCTACTCGTCCTCCCGAGCTATCGGGATGTTTAAAAGGGCTTGTTGCATACGCTAAATGCAACCGTGATTCCTACGAAAGTGAGTTAGGTTTGCTGTTATTGTAAATTATTTTCCCACATAAATCAAAGTGAATTAATGTATGACTTGGTAATATTTTCATAAAAGTGGTAGAACTAGGTAGCTAATAAATTTTAATGGTTGTGAGAAGCATGCTTCTAGATAAGGGTTAAGATTTGTAGGTACATTATGTTTGTGGGACGACCGCTTTCTTGAAGAGAAGAAGAGCACACGAGGAATGAGCTTAAAAATCAGGTGCATACGTTTCTTTTTACTTTTGATTTTTAGTTAGCAAATAAGTGGATTGTAAATTGTATTTTATTTTCCGGGGTGAAATTTTGGGGGAATTAGCCGTGTCACGTCCCTTGTGCGTTTAATACTCTAGTTTTCACACATTGAGGACAATATGTGCTTCAAGTGTGGGGATGGGGGAGTAGTAAAAATTTTCGTTTTTGACCCGTTCATTTAAACACTATACATTGAGGACAATGTTTACCTCAAGTGTGGGGATGGGGGAAAATTGCGAAAATTTTTCAAAATATCTTGTTTTAAAAGCGATCTTAAAAGCACAAGTAACTAAGTCAACGAGGGATGTCACAACCCATTTGGTCTTTTGTCATGGTCAAGTTCAAATTAATAGCATGTCGGGTATTTCACAGGTGGTTAATTGGGAATAATCCGCCTAAGAAACTAGCGTTTTATGCATATCACATACCATACCCTTATACGTGAGGTCTTGAGCCACTTTATATCATAGATTTACATATACATGTTTCTTTGTTTGAGTGGACTATTAGTCATGTATTGTAGAACTTGCAACTTTTGATATGTTTGAGACCATAGACCGAATACAAGCACGAGAATGATTAAGTCATTAGGTAAACCTTTTTCTCTCTTTACACCATTTATATATCCTAACCCAAAAATTTATCCCTTAGTAGCCAATTTTGAGCCTAATCCTTTCGTTTGACCACCCATTTAGCCCATAACCTTAAGCCTTTCCTTTTAAACCCGTGTGATGAAAATTCGATTGTAGGAGTATTTGTTCGTATAGTTGTGATTTATTTATTTATTGAAAAAAAAAGAGAAAAAAAATCAGAAAATGTTACGAAAAAAAAAAAGAGAAAAGTTGTTGAGAAAAATACAAAAAAAATATGTGTTTTAGTTTATTGAATAAAAGGCGAAAGGTATTGCCCTCTAGCTCAATGTTTGTAGATAGTTGTGTTAGCATAGTGATTTTGTTATAAGAATCGAGTTTTCATCACCTTAGCCACTGTAAAAATATCTTATTTCCTACCCTTCACCTAGCCCCGCTACAACCCTTACAAAGACCTTTTGACTTGTGCTTAGTATTTGTGTTCGGTGGTGGAGAATGGTTGAGTTGCAAGCCTATGCGGGTGCATGTTCTAATCGGTTTGAGTGATTAGTTCAAAAGTGCTAATGCATCAACTATTAGCCAGTTTTAAACCGAATGGAGAGAATATTGTGAGGGATGTGCATGATTTGTCGGTTTCACGGGCGGGTTAGTCTTGGATAACCATTGTTATATGTGATTATTCACTTTACCGTTAAATATGTTGAAAATTGTAAAGAGTTTGAACTTTTGTATAACAATAGATCTTAACCTTAGTCTCGAGAATGAAGAGTGTGTTTTTCGTTCGACCCACGTGAAAGTGAAAAACAGATTTGCTTGAGGGCAAGCAAAAGACAAGTGTGGGGATGTGATCGAGGCATTATAGTACACGTTACTGAACATTTATTTTAGTAAAAATGCGTTGGTATGAGCACAAAATATATAACTTTAATTAGTTTTTGTGTCAAATGGGTTAGGAAGAAAATAAGCTTAGAAATATATCATTTGGAAAATAAAATTGTAGTCTTTAATTGCAATTAATAATTAAGTTATAGTGTTACGATTAATGATAGAAGAAAAAAATTGAATACTACACATCTCTTAATTGTTATTGTAATTGGTATATTAATTGAGTTATTATTATTAATGAATTGTTTCTTCATGGTTTGTACAGAAGGGAATTAACAAGTTCAATATTGAGTTGGGCATTAAAAGGAAAAGGGACCAAAATCTAACATCAAAAGAGATTTTGACAAGCAACACGTGAACTTGGGATCATCATCAATCCATAGAGTTTAAAACTCTATTTACATATTGGGCCGCACATGTGTACATGGTGAGAAGGAGTTGTGATTTTTAATAATCATCATATAGTCAATCACGTGAAAGGCAGCAAGAAAGTCAACAGCATCAACATTTGTGCCTACATATGCATACCTTTGATGGCAGAATTGTGATGGGATTATTATCAATTTTTTATGATATCAACATAATCATCATCACAAATAGATGATAGTTGGCGGTTGGTTAGTGGACCAACAATAGTTCATCATCACATGGCGGCACATTTAGGTGAACAAGATGCGACACCCATGCAATTGTCCGTCGCCTGAAGTACCGTAGACAGGGAAGTAAGCCGTCGCTGGTTTTTGAAATAAACAAGCACCGTCGCCGACGCCGGGTATGGTCGTCGGCGACGCCCCTTAAATATTCAAAACGCGAAAATTGGTTTCTTTGGGTTGGGGGACGAACCAAAACATAAGGGGAACCATTAAGTCGGGAGTTACACAATATTTTGAGTTTTGAACTTGATCTTGGAGCCACAATTCATGATCTATCCATCATTCAACATCTCCTACCCGAATCAAGAATCATCCATCACAATCAACACAATCTTGATTCCTAACCCTAGTTCACCCAATCATTCACCATTCCACCATCACCATCCATCACCAATCTTCACCAATCATCCAATCAAGCTTCAAGATGACTCCATCCGCATTCCAACCATCCGGTGATCAAGTTGCATCAACCATGAGCGGCTAGTCATCTCGGTTTCACCCCGGTGTAGGTAGTTGTTACTTTTAGGGTTTCGAATTGTTCTTGTTTTAACTTAGTGACAATTTGTATTTGATTTTTGAAACTCTTGATAATAGTGTTACATTTGTTGTGAATTCGTGAATTGTCGAGCGATGTTAAAAGTTATGACTTCACGAAATGGTGATATGTAATTGTACATTATCATTGTTAGGATTTACTTGTGTTGATTACAAAGTGTCTTTTTGTCCGTTCTTCGGGGCGTTGATAGTTAGTAGCACCTAAGTCACGGTACACTAAATCCGTTAATCAAATGCATTTGAGTTGGAACTAAAACTTGTAGAAATCCTAAGTTAGCAATTACCGAAACCGGGTGTGATTCCTTTTTATTATTATTGTTCTAGTATCCAAAATTCTTGCAATCGTTAAGTAGTAGTTGTTAATTAAGTAATTCAATTTCAGTAATCCAAATTCACATTTTTCTACTAAACAAAAATACAAAAATATCTGGCAAGCTTCATAATTGTGACAAGTCTTTATAATTCAGTCAAATCCATACACAAACCACATTCTCTTCGTGGATCGACCCCTTACTACCACTAACACATTGTTAAGGGTAATTTGGGCTTATAAATATTATCTTTGACCGGAGCGCGACACTCCGATCATTAGTCTAGTTAATTAGTTTAATTTAATTGCATTTTTTAGGATTTTTTAGAAGCCCCCCCTCAAATATAAAAACAGTTAGAGTCCGTGTCAGTCTAAGTCTAGATAGAAGTTCGTTAACGTAATTAGAGAGTCTCGTGGGTTCGATACTCGGACTTACTTAGGCTATACTGCATTGACCGGTACACTTGCCGGTTGTGTGGTCTAGGTTTAGAGAGTCTTAGTTATAAATTTAAAACTTAGAGAGTCTAGTTTAGGGTTTAATTTAGTTAATTTATTTAGACCACTTTTAGCACATCAATTACGAATTAAGGAGGAAGATATCCCTAAAACCGCTTTTCGAACCCGCTACGGCCATTATGAATTCGTCGTTATGCCCTTTGGACTTACCAACGCACCCGCAGTTTCCATGGATTTGATGAATCGCGTGTGTAAACCCTTTCTCGACCGCTTCGTCATCGTGTTTATCGATGATATCCTTATCTACTCGAAGTCGAAAGTCGAACACGCGCAACATCTTCATTTAGTTCTCAAGCTTCTCCAAGGGAATCGCCCTCTACGCCAAGTTCTCCAAGTGTGAATTTTGGCTCGAGGAGGTTTAATTCCTCGGTCATATCATCAACAGTCAAGGTATTCACGTTGATCCCGCGAAGATTGAAGCAGTTACGTGTTGGATTACACCGAAAACCCCGTCCGAAATACGTTCTTTTCTCGGATTGGCGGGTTATTACCGTCGATTTATCATTGATTTCTCTAAAATCGCCGTTCCTCTTACCTCTCTGACGCATAAAGACAAGACTTTGGTTTTGGGGAACCGAACAAGAGGATGCCTTTCAAACTCTCAAGCGTATGCTTTGCGACGCTCCCGTACTCGCGCTACCCGATAGAAACGATGACTTTTTAGTCTACTGCGATGCCTCTAACCTAGGTCTCGGTTGTGTCCTTATGCAACGAGACAAGGTTATCGTGTACGCCTCTCGCCAGCTCAAGGTCCACGAGAAGAACTACACAACCCATGATCTCGAACTAGGTGCAGTCGTTTTTGCGTTAAAGATTTGGCGACACTACCTATATGGTGCCAAGTGTACGGTCTTCACCGACCATAAGAGCCTACAACACATCTTAAACCAAAAAGAACTGAACATGCGCCAACGCAGATGGGTTGAACTTCTCAACGACTACGATTTTGAGATACGCTACCACCCAGGCAAAGAAAATGTCGTTGCTGATGCCGTTAGCCGACGAAGCTATTTACAAAGTGTTCGTAATGTTCAAGCCCAGCACGACCTCGAAACTCTTTTTCGCGACGCTCAACACGCGTGTTTTCTCAAAAACACACTGAAGGATGAACGAATCCTTGGAACTGAAAACCAACTAGTGAATAAACCGAACGATATCTTTCACTACCTCGATCGCATTTGGATACCCCGACGCAATAACCTTCAGGAGAAATTGTTGACTGAAGCCCACAAATCTCGATATTCCATTCATCCAGGTGCCGACAAGATGTAACAGGACCTCCGTGCCAGGTATTGGTGGCCAGGAATGAAGAAGGATATCGCTCTCTATGTTTCGAAATGCCTGACTTGTTCGAAAGTCAAGGCTGAACATCAACGACCCTCTGGCTTACTCGTACAACCCGAGATCCCTGTGTGGAAATGGGAAAGCATAGCCATGGATTTCATTACGAAATTTCGGCGCACGCTATCTGGTCACGATAGCATTTAGGTTATCGTTGATCATCTTACGAAATCCGCTCACTTTCTACCGATACGAGAAGACTATAAGGTTGAACGATTAGCACAAATCTATACCAACGAAGTCATTTATCGACATGGGACACCTCGTGACATCATCTATGACCGCGATGGTCGATTTACTTCGCGTCTCTGGGAGACATTCCAATCCGCACTCAGTACTACTCTTAATCTTAGTACCGCATTCCATCCCCAGACCGACGGTCAGACTGAACGCACGATTCGCACCCTTGAAGACATGCTTCATTCATGTGTTATAGATTTTGGTGGTAATTGGGATTCGCATTTACCTTTAGTCGAATTCTCGTACAATAAAAGTTATCACTCTAGCATTCAAATGGATCCATTTGAGGCATTATATGGAAGAAAATGTCGATCGCTATTGTATGGCACGAGATCGGAGATACGCAAATTATTGATCCAGATTTATTCCAAGAAACGACTGACAAGATCCTCTAGATACGAGACAATCTCTTGAAAGCGCGGAGTCATCAAAAGAGTTATGCCGCCGCAAGCCCCTTGAGTTCGAAGTTGGCGATCACGTACTCCTACAGGTTTCACCCTGGAAGGAGGTGATCCGACTCGGCAAGAAAGGAAAGCTAGCGCCTCGATACGTTGGACCCTTTAAGATTCTGGAAAGAATTGCCAAGGTGGCCTACCGACTCGAATTACCGTAGGAACTCAGCAACGTACACCCGACTTTCCACGTTTCGAACCTCAACAAATGCCTAGCCGAAGAAAACCTGCATGTTCCTTTCGAGGATTTGCAAGTTAACGAAACATTATACTTCGTGGAAAAGCCAATAGAAATCATGGACCGAGAAACCAAGAAACTCTGACGCTCTCGCATTCCTATAGTGAAGGTTCGCTGGGAAGGCAAACGTGGTGTCGAGTTCACTTGGGAACTCGAAAGTGATATGAAAGCTAAATATCCACATCACTTTGTTACGCCTGTGCCTTAATTTCGGGATGAAATTTCCTAAAGTAGGGGAGGCTGTAACAACCCGACATTCAAGGTCATTACTAGTATTAGTCATTTCTTGCTTAATTATTGCTTAATTACCTTGTACTCCCAAGATTTCGATTTTCGCTTACGGGTTGATGATATTTTAAACTATGTTTTACAACGCAATCACAAATGCTTATACAAAACGCAGTTATCGCATTTAACGTAGTTATACATATTATTTAAGCGCAATTTATCGCATCTCACATCGCATGTTTATGCTAAACACTATCGCATCGCAATCTCAATGCAACTCGAAACGCAGATTTACTTTTATGCATTCTACGTGTTATGTATATGATTACTTGTTTAATGTTATGTGGTTATCTCATCGCAACGCTTAATCGCAACTCACTTAAACGCAACGCAACGCTTAACGCACGAAACGAAATTTGGAAAACTAACTCGAACCAGTCGTTTGATCGAATGTGTGACATTTGTGCTTGTAGTCATTGTATAAACCTTAAACAGTTTAGTTATCAATAAAACAATGTTATTTGATCCCAATGTTTGTTTATTTATGTTTGACATTTTGCATGTTTTGATTTTTGTGCAATTTCAAACTCTATATCGCTTTCTAGAGAGTTATACGCGAACCGATGCGTAAATGTAATCAGTTTAACGTGACAAACACTCCGGAACATCAACATATGTTTAACATACCTTAAATAACCCTTACATAACTTAGAAATAAGTTTTGGATGGTTTGGTGTGTCGAAACTGCGAAAGTATGCTGATTCGTATAGTAACGAACATTCCGAAACTTGATCATAAGTTAAACATACCCTAAATATCCTTTACATATCTTAGAAATAGGCTTTGAGGGGTTTGGTATGCGAAAATAAACTTTTTGATCAATAGGGACTAAAAGCGTCAAAAGTGCATAAGTTGCATTTTCGCACATATCTTACGTTCTGAACATATCCGGACATCCAAAAATTTTTGTAATCATTAAAATATCTTATTTTAATGATTGGAATGCAAAAATACCATTCGTCGCTTAATTTGGATCGTTTTTGCGTCCGTACGAGTTTTCATCGTAATTAACCGAATAATGCAACCGTACGACCAAACTCACCGACATCCGAGATGTTTTTGAGCATATTTCAAGTTCCCTATACTTAAACTTCATTATGGAGCCTTGAAAATGGGTTAACGGGGTTTAAACACATCAAAAATAGCTTTATAGTGTTTCAGGGACCAAAACTGTCAATATTTGAAACTTTCTAAAACTGGGCATGTGGTGGCGTCACGCCACCACTATTTGGGCTTACTGTGGTGGCACGCCACTGCCTTATCTAGGCAGAAACTCATGTTTCAGCAATGGCAGGTTATTTTCAGCCTTTAACTTGAAGTTTAGGGTCTATTTTGTAACATTTGCAATACCGTATGATGGTTTTTGGGCACCCCTAGTATTCCAAAACCATGTGCCTTACATGTACCGTCCAGATTAAAGCTCAATTTTTGAGGAACGATCCTAACGGTTCTTCAAACTCTATATAAACTCACTTGTTTTTCACTTCTTCTTCACACCTTTGTTCTCATTTTGCTCTAAGTTGAAGCTCTCAAGCTTCATACCTGAGTATTTTTGAGTTCAAACCTTCATAGCTTGGACCATTTGTAGGTTTCCTTCATGCTTGTTCATATATTTCAAGCATGAAAGTCAAATAGTGTTTGACTTTCTGTTTTGACCTCGATTTGGTCAACAAAAAGTTCGTTTGAACTTCGCAACGTGAGCGTAATCACGATGGTTATAGTCCCTTGTGACTATACCTACTGATTACCACGTTGATTAGGCGTAGTGACGAGTCATAGTGTTGGGATTGAACCCTAACAGAGGAACATATAATGTAAAGCCAAAACCGGATCCCATCAGTGGACTCCTAATAAGCAGCAGTTTACTCTAATCTCTCCCCTTGACAGTGGTTATCTAACAGCTGATAAATGTTAAGTGCTTCTCAACTACAACAACTGATAAACCAAACTCTGATGATTACCTAACAACTGCTGAAGACAAACTCTGTTGCTCTATCTGCTGCTGTTTCCTAAGTGCTGCTGAAGACTCAAGCACTGCCCTCTCAAAGACTGATCACCTTTGAGGAAAGCACTGAAGACTCAACATCTGTGCTAAGGCTACAACAGTGGAACGTGAAGCAGTAGTTTTCCTTATGTTTTGTATGTTAGTGAATATCAGATGTTACATAACAGTAGTTTGTATAGGACAGTATTTGTAGTTTGTTAGGTCGTTAGATGTCACTATCATGGTGACGTCAGCTGAAGTATATCAGTAGTTTGGTTTGCCTATAAGTATGACAGTACTCTGTACTATTACACTTGATCGATTTGAGTGAGTTCGTCTCCTCAATTCATCCTTTCATCTTGTGCAACCAACTCTGGTGTATCAGGCTGAGGGGGAGTTTAGATTGTAAGCTTTTACTGTAATCATTTGTTTTGTATCTCAATCATTTGACTCAATGAAAAGCAATTGTTTATCAATCTATACTTTCCTTTGTTTGTGTTTACTTTGTTTGCAACTCATTTCCGCTGCACTTATTAGTTTTATGCAAACAAACACGAATCATGACAGCCTCAGATCCTAACAATTGGTATCAGAGCTTGGACAGTCAAATTCGATCTAACAATCAATTTGACATAACAGTTCAGCTCAAAATTCATTGATACTAAGGTTGGTTGCATTCAGTTGAAAAACAGAGTAATGAGCAAATCATGATCAAAATGGTTATTCAAAAACTCTGTAAATCAACCAAGATGTCATATGACACACAAATCTCACACAACAAATGTTTTCATACATATGTCACTTATAGTTTTCAGATTTGCAAGATATCTGATAAATTATGAGATCGTTAAATGTTTCAAAATGAATTACAATTGTTGTTTCGATATTTGTGATGTTTTTTTAATAAACACTAAAGTATGTGCAGATCAGAAGCTTCAGGCGGCCCGCTTGAGTTTTGCCTAAATGTTGACGCGGGGCGCGAGGGACTGTCAGACAGATTCAATGTATGCATTTAATGCAGTTGGCCTTTCGTTCGATCAAGGGGCGATGCCCTTTCACCCAATCAAGAGCCAAGGGGCATTTTCTGACTTACCACAACATTTCGACAAGTGTACGCACGAGATCGCGGCACGATATTCGATAAACGATCCTAACGGTTCCACTTTTTCTATAAATACCCCCCCTTTGATGCAAAACCCACACAATCTGATCTAAAAGCTCTAAGTTGGAACCATTGTTTCATACCTGAGCTATTTTGATCTAGATTAGCATTCGGGACCCTCCGTAAGTCTTCTTTCGTTCTTTTATTCGCTTTTCGAGTCCGAAAGACAACGTTTTGTTGACTTTCTGCATTGACCAGCTTATGGTCGATGCGAAGTTCATGGAACTTCATAACGTGAGCGTGATCACGATGGTTATAGTCTGTAGTGACTATACCTACTGATCACCACGTTATCTAGGCTCAGTGACGAGTCGTAGTTTCGGCCAAAATGCGCATTCTTGCGTATTTTTTAACCAAACTACTCGTGAGCATCAAAGCCGTTTGTTTTGATACCAAACCTGTTTTCTAAACTTAGTTAAGCATGTTCTAACATGCTTAGCTCGTCACTTTTAGTTTAGTGCTTATATAGGGTCGTAAGGTAAGCGATCTAAACCATCGCTTATACTTTCGAACCCGACCCATTTGGTCGATCATTAGGATCCGACCAAACACATTAGGTGACCATAGCTATAACCTTCTGAGGTTATACCTTGTAGTCACGATGTTAGGCGTTCCGAACGCGTTCTACGCGAACGACGCGTTAGGGTAGCATAAGCTACCTAAACGGGTCGTGACGGACCGTAAGCACTTAGGTTAAGTTTCATTTTAGTATGTAGGCTTTGTTAAACCATATTACACGAGTCTCCATACTCGTTTGGTTTACGAACCCGCGTACTATCCGATCCTTCCGATTTGGTCCGGTATATTAACATAGCTACCTATTAGGTGCCGCTTGATATCCCGTGATCTTTAGCATTATCTGGTTATTATACAAGAACTTCAAAGCAATCTCAGGTGAGTACATTGAACCCCATCTTTTACATGTTTTCGAGGAGTCAATGTGAGTACATTGAACCCCATCTTTTACATGTTTTCGAGGAGTCAATGTGAGTACATTGAACCCCTCTTTTACTGTTTTCCAAACTGTTTTGGGGTGAAACACATGTGCCTACTTGCTACTTTCATGCTTTCCGGTTTTCACGTCATATACTGCTATGTTCGATAGTACATATATAGTACATGATTTCATTGTGTTTATGCTATGTATGCCCATTGTGTGCGTACTTAGTACATTATTTCACATTGCATATCTGTTGCATATGCTCATCCAGCATATGAACACATTATTCAACATTTTGAACCGTTGTACTCTACAATACATTTCATGCTACGTACGCCCATTGTGTGCATACGTAGTACATTGTTTCACATTGCATTTCTGTTGCATATGCTCATCCAGCATATGAACACATTACCCTACATTTTGAACCGTTGTAACCATTTGACTATGTGAACCGTCTTACCCCTTTTGATTTCATGAACCGTCTGTAACCATTGAACCGTGTAAACCAGTTGTATCCGTTGACATGAATTACATTTGACAATAGACATTTAACTATACATGAACATTTCTACCGTTGTCAAACATTTCATTCTGATGGTTTGGTTTGAGTAAGTGATTAAGTAACGAGGCGTGTGTAATATGATACAAGCATGGCGGATACGGCGCTGGTACTTCCTATATATAAGTGTTTGTATGGTATTAACATATCGTAGCGTTATTTGAATCATTTCAATTTGAGACATATGACATTTTATACAAATAACACACTTTTCACGAGACATTGCTTTACAAACGACTTATCTTATACAAATGCATTTTTCATGGTTATCCGTTTAACCATACAGTGTCTTCTTATTTATACATATCATTTGATCTTACCGTTTTTCAAATGATTTACAAGACAAAGCAAAATACGAGGTTCATGACTAAACATTTTCTCAAACATAAGTCATGAATTCCGTTTTCACAAAACCAATGTATCTCACAGGCATTTTTATGTTGACGTACCTATTTTTCACATGTGTTTTCAGGAGATGATGCATAGGACTTATCAAGACATACTTAGGCGGACCTGTGCCTTAGTGACTTAAAACGAGACAAGAACTAGTTAGTTTATGTTATGTACACTTTGATTCTTGTTTAGACAATGTAAACTTTCATGTTTGATTTATAAAACGAAACTTCATTTGCCATGGATTTGAAACAATTGATTCTGTTACAACACTCCCCGACGTTTCCGCCACGTTTTGTATGTTCTACGTGGTCGGGGTGTGACAGAAAAGATGGTATCAGAGCCAATGGTTATAGGGAATTAGGTTATTAGTAATGCTTTGACCTAGTCTATAACCTTCCTAGGACCCTAACGCGAGTTTACTTGCGTTTAGTCGTAAAACAATACCGTCACCTATCCTTAGGCGACGACCACAACAAGAACATAAATTTCAAAACCGCTTTGAAAACCAATCATCTGTTCTAGGATGATTGATTACTAGGTTTTGAACCCTCTGTTATAAGGTTTTGAACCCCTTTGAATTTTCAAAACTACCGTCAAAGTTTTGGGTCCTAACTAGTGTGAACACGTGCGAACTGGAAGAGTGAATGCCTGTACCCTGGGTTTTCTGTCTAAGGTTAGAGTGTTCGTACAAATCCACATAATCGGACCAGTCACTCTTACCTGGGAACTCTTGGGGTGAATGTCCATTTATAGGCGAGCATGTCTTCGCGATACACTATGAGGATCTATTTGCTTTGATTCAGCCTTGGTGTTGTTTGTTTGCTTCATGATTCAAACAAGTTACCATCAACCGTGATTATGGTCAGTGATTGTAACATCCTATTCTTACCCAATACCATTTTATTTGTTACCTTTCATGTTTTCCACTTTTAGAATGCCTCCTCGACGCGAACACCAGATAGCAACTGCCGAGCTGGCAGAAATTATTGCGCAGCAGATGGCTGCTCAATTCCCAAATCTCTTTGCTCAATGGAACCAAGCCAACAACAACAACAATGGTACATGCAATTTCAAGAACTTTAACTCGGCTAAACCACTCAAGTTTAGTGGTTCTGAGGGAGCAACTGGGCTTCTCCAATGGTTCGAGAGCATCGAGAATACCTTTCGCCACGTGCAGTGTCCGGAAAATCGCAAGGTCGAGTTTTCTTCGAGTGTGTTTCAGAAGAGGGCCCTTACATGGTGGAATGGGGTAATGAGAGACCGTGGTGCAGATGTTGCTCTAGCACAAACATGGGCTGAACTGAGAGCTCTTATGATGAGAGAGTTTTGTACTCGTCATGAACAATGAGCGTTGGAGAAGGAGTTTGATGATTTGAAACAAGATAGTGGCGAACACAGGGCATATACTGATAGGTTTGAGGAGTTGAGTCTACTTTGCCCGACTATGGTCGCCCCACTCGACAAGGCTATCGAAAGGTACATCGACGGCCTGCCTAACTCGGTACAAGACATTGTCACTGGTAGCAACCCTACCACACTCCGTCAGGCCATTGAGCTATCTGCAACCTTGACTGAATCGCAGATCAGAAAGCATAAACTTTTTCGAAAGGGTGACAAGAAGCCAATCGAGGAATCAAAGACCATGGATGAACAGACTGAATCCTCTAAGAAGTCAAAGAAGCGAAAGGCTTCTCAGAACTTCGCCGTGGTCGCTCACAATGGTCAAGCCGTCCCCAACCAACCAGCTCAACCCCCTGCTAGAAAACCATACAATGGAACTGCACCCTTGTGCAACCAATGTAGCCTCCATCATCACACCAATGTACAATGCCGCAAATGCCAAACTTGTGGACTTATAGGCCACACAGCAAGAGTCTGCCCAGCTGCAGCTGCGCCAAACCAAGCTGGCAACAATCCTGCTCAAGGTCGTTTTCTACCAGGCTCTTGTTTCAACTGTGGCGAGATGGGTTATTTCCGAAGAAATTGCCCAAAGCTTGCTAATGCAAATCCAACACAGGGATAAGCATCTGACTGACAAGAAGACAACATCGTTTAGAAATAATCACGTCTTATGTATTATTTTCTTTTGTTGTCAAGGTCCAAGAAACCGTTGTTATCGTTGTTTATAAATAAATTTTTATTTACATTGCAATGTATTTGTGTGGTTACATATATAAACGACATACCCCCTTACAATACCGACAATCAAGGAACCGTATTCCTTAAAGAACAAACTACCCCCAAAATTCTCCCATCCTATGATCTCTTGCGTCTTCCACGAAATTCCTAAGTACCCGTTTATTCTAAGGAAACGAAGTAGAAGGCGCAGGTTACAACACATGACGAATACCCAAAGTACCACTATAAATCCTTAATAGGGTACCTAAGGATTTCCCGTAAGTCCTTAATTGTTGTATACCTTAATTCGAATGTGGTGATTCCTTGTAATCAAAAATCAAATTTTGGGAGATCTTCCTATCTTCTCAGATAGATTCCAGTGAACATTGAGACCCGTCGATTGGTTTCCATATCCGTATTCAATCAATAACAAGTTAATAACAAATTATAATCAAGTTAAACAATTATGTGACTTTGTGCTTATGTGTTCCCTTATGTGTTGTTGTGAGATCCAAATTATGTTATCCAAATCCTCGTAAAATCTTACATATCCTTGTACAAGAGATTCATCGTAGAATATCCAGGGGTATTACTTAAAATCCTCAATGGACTTCTATGTTATAGTTAAGTCCCTCGGATTATAAAGTACTACTCCATAATTAGACCCTTGAGTGGTCTAGTTAAACAGATTCATCCAAAAAAAATCTGGATAAGGATATCATGTGATGATATAGCTGAAAGGACTCCTTGGTGGCCTAACTAAGAAGATCCCCTGTCGATCTAATTAAAAGGAACCGATGGAAGTCTAGTCACCCTCATCACGAGTTTGATATCCTTCCCCGAAACATTACAAAACAAACTGTGCGGACTGTGCAAGGGATTACGTAATTTTGGATGCATACATAATTATGGAATTTAGTGCACAGAAATCACAGCAAGTTCTGTCATGTGTCTAGAGTTAACCCTATTCATTTCCAATTCTGATGAAGCAACCGTTGAAAATGACTCCGTTAGTTCATTTTCGTTTCTGACGATTTATCCGTTGGGGAAATGAACATCCGTTGTGTAATCCTTCATTTCCAACTCTGAGGAAGCAACCGTTGAAAATGACTCCGTCTGTTCATTTTTGTTTCTGAAGATTTATCCATTGAGGAAATGAATATCCGTTGTGAAATCCTTCATTTCCAACTCTGAGGAAGCAACCGTTGAAGATGACTCCGTTAGTTCATTTTCGTTTCTGACGATTTATCCGTTGGGGAAATGAATATCCGTTGTGTAATCCTTCATTTCCAATTCTGATGAAGCAACCGTTGAAAATGACTCCGTTAGTTCATTTTCGTTTCTGACGATTTATCCGTTGGGGAAATGAATATCCGTTGTGAAATCCTTCATTTCCATCTCTGAGGAAGCAACCGTTGAAGATGACTCCGTTAGTTCATTTTCGTTTCTGACGATTTGTCCATTGAGGAAATGAACATCCGTTTGCTTATTCCGTCATTTCCATTTCTGAAGAATACTCATTGAGGAAAATGACTCCGTCTGTTCATATTCGTTTCTGAGGAATGACCATTAAGGAAATGACAGGATATTGCCTTGCATATCGCTGGTGGTTATTTGGCAAAGTCACAAATAGACTCCTACGAATAAATTTCGGGACGAAATTTCCTAAAGTAGGGGAGACTGTGACACCTGTGTCACCGCGACCATCAAACAAATACCAAGCCGATGAAATTATTGTATTTCATACTTGGGATCTTGTATAAATATGTGTATGTTTTGCACATATCAATTATTGTTCAATTTCAAACTCTACATTGCTTTCTAGAGCATTATACGCAAACTGGTGCGTAAACGTACTCAGTTTAATGCGACAAATACTCCGAAACATCAACATATACTCAACATACCTTAAATAACCTTTACATAACTTAGAAATAAGTTTTGAAGGCTTTGGTATAGCAAAAACAAGTTAATTCGCTTACAGGGACTAAACTTGACAAACTGCGAAAGTATGCCAATTTGAACTGTAACGAACATTCTGGAACATGTCCATAAGTTAAACATACCCTAAATATCCTTTACATAACTTAGAAATAGGCTTTGAGGTGTTTGGTATGCTAAAACAAACTTTTGGATCATTCAGGGACTAAAAGTGTCAAAAAGTGCACAAGTTTGCACTTTCACGCATAACTTACGTTCTGAATACATCCGGACATCCAAAAATTTATGTAAGCATCCTTATACTATGCCTTAGTGTTTGGCATGAGAAAAATCCATTCGTCGCGTCATTTGGATCGTTTTTCGCGCTTATGCGCATTCCGTCGTAATTAAGCGAACATCGCGTTCGTACGACCAAACGAACCAACATCCGGAACATTTTTGAGCATGTTTCATGTCCACAATGCTTAGGCATCATTTTAGGGCCTTAAAGTTGGCTTTACGGGCCTTAGAAGTGTCGGAAATGGCTTAAATACGCAACAGGGACCAAAACTGCCATTTTTGAAAGTATGTGCAGATCAGAAGCTTCAGGCGGCCCGCGTGAGTTTTGCCTAAATGTTGACGCGGGGCGCGAGGGACTGTCAGACAGATTCAATGTATGCATTTAATGCAGTTGGCCTTTCGTTCGATCAAGGGGCGATGCCCTTTCACCCAATCAAGAGCCAAGGGGCATTTTCTGACTTACCACAACATTTCGACAAGTGTACGCACGAGATCGCGGCACGATATTCGATAAACGATCCTAACGGTTCCACTTTTTCTATAAATACCCCCCCCCTTTGATGCAAAACCCACACAATCTGATCTAAAAGCTCTAAGTTGGAACCATTGTTTCATACCTGAGCTATTTTGATCTAGATTAGCATTCGGGGACCCTCCGTAAGTCTTCTTTCGTTCTTTTATTCGCTTTTCGAGTCCGAAAGTCAACGTTTTGTTGACTTTCTGCATTGACCAGCTTATGGTCGATGCGAAGTTCATGGAACTTCATAACGTGAGCGTGATCACGATGGTTATAGTCCGTAGTGACTATACCTACTGATCACCACGTTATCTAGGCTCAGTGACGAGTCGTAGTTTCGGCCAAAATGCGCATTCTTGCGTATTTTGTAACCAAACTACTCGTGAGCATCAAAGCCGTTTGTTTTGATGCCAAACCTGTTTTCTAAACTTAGTTAAGCATGTTCTAACATGCTTAGCTCGTCACTTTTAGTTTAGTGCTTATATAGGGTCGTAAGGTAAGCGATCTAAACCATCGCTTATACTTTCGAACCCGACCCATTTGGTCGATCATTAGGATCCGACCAAACACATTAGGTGACCATAGCTATAACCTTCCGAGGTTATACCTTGTAGTCACGATGTTAGGCGTTCCGAACGCGTTCTACGCGAACGACGCGTTAGGGTAGCATAAGCTACCTAAACGGGTCGTGACGGATCGTAAGCACTTAGGTTAAGTTTCATTTTAGTATGTAGGCTTTGTTAAACCATATTACACGAGTCTCCATACTCGTTTGGTTTACGAACCCGCGTACTATCCGATCCTTCCGATTTGGTCCGGTATATTAACATAGCTACCTATTAGGTGCCGTTTGATATCCCGTGATCTTTAGCATTATCTGGTTATTATACAAGAACTTCAAAGCAATCTCAGGTGAGTACATTGAACCCCATCTTTTACATGTTTTCGAGGAGTCAATGTGAGTACATTGAACCCCATCTTTTACATGTTTTCGAGGAGTCAATGTGAGTACATTGAACCCCTCTTTTACTGTTTTCCAAACTGTTTTGGGGTGAAACACATGTGCCTACTTGCTACTTTCATGCTTTCCGGTTTTCACATCATATACTGCTATGTTCGATAGTACATATATAGTACATGATTTCATTGTGTTTATGCTATGTATGCCCATTGTGTGCGTACTTAGTACATTATTTCACATTGCATATCTGTTGCATATGCTCATCCAGCATATGAACACATTATTCTACATTTTGAACCGTTGTACTCTACAATACATTTCATGCTACGTACGCCCATTGTGTGCATACGTAGTACATTGTTTCACATTGCATTTCTGTTGCATATGCTCATCCAGCATATGAACACATTACCCTACATTTTGAACCGTTGTAACCATTTGACTATGTGAACCGTCTTACCCCTTTTGATTTCATGAACCGTCTGTAACCATTGAACCGTGTAAACCAGTTGTATCCGTTGACATGAATTACATTTGACAATAGACATTTAACTATACATGAACATTTCTACTGTTGTCAAACATTTCATTCTGATGGTTTGGTTTGAGTAAGTGATTAAGTAACGAGGCGTGTGTAATATGATACAAGCATGGCGAATACGCCGCTGGTACTTCCTATATATAAGTGTTTGTATGGTATTAACATATCGTAGCGTTATTTGAATCATTTCAATTTGAGACATATGACATTTTATACAAATAACACACTTTTCACGAGACATTGCTTTACAAACGACTTATCTTATACAAATGCATTTTTCATGGTTATCCGTTTAACCATACAGTGTCTTCTTATTTATACATATCATTTGATCTTACCGTTTTTCAAATGATTTACAAGACAAAGCAAAATACGAGGTTCATGACTAAACATTTTCTCAAACATAAGTCATGAATTCCGTTTTCACAAAACCAATGTATCTCACAGGCATTTTTATGCTGGCGTACCTATTTTTCACATGTGTTTTCAGGAGATGATGCATAGGACTTATCAAGACATACTTAGGCGGACCTGTGCCTTAGTGACTTAAAACGAGACAAGAACTAGTTAATTTATGTTATGTACACTTTGATTCTTGTTTAGACAATGTAAACTTTCATGTTTGATTTATAAAACGAAACTTCATTTGCCATGGATTTGAAATAATTGATTCTGTTACAACACTCCCCGACGTTTCCGCCACGTTTTGTATGTTCTACGTGGTCGGGGTGTGACACATGCTGCTGATATCGAAAAGAGGGAGAAAAACTTTAGTCAAAATCTCTCATGTGTTCAAAGGCATGTTGAGTGCCTACAAAAGGACCAAATCAACCTTGTCTAACACATATTGAGAAAAATAAAATGTCAAAACAGTCCTAATCATAAGTAATGTGAGATCTGAACTAAAACATGCTCAACCATGGTCAGATTTCTTAAAACATTGCTTCAAAGTGATTATGGACAAGGTATGTTCAAAATATAATCTCATAGTGAGTATTTCTGAACATATGAATAATAAGGGTAAAAAGGAAAAAGGGAAATAAACAAAATCTCAAAGTGTGACTATCTCAAAACTTTTGAAATCAAAAGAAAAGAGTATTAGCATAAAACACTTGTGAGGTCAGAATTAGATCTTCAGTGGTCATCATACAACTATGTGCATTCATCAATACAGAAATTGTTCTGGTAACAATGGCATATCCAGTGATTGTGCTTAAAAGAAATTTACAATCAATTGACAAGAAAATGACCCAAATAATGGTCAGAATAACTTGAGAATAATTTAATCATTTACTTGAAAAGAGTGTCTGATCTTTTTGATTATATCCAAAACATCTTTTATTTTTAAAAAAAAGGGTGTTTTCCTTTTAATAAAACCAGATGCATTTTAATTTCTATAAAATGTATTTTGAACTTTTACTCATTTTTAATAGTGAAAGTTCATCTCTGGTCAGGATGTAATCTCCTTATTTTTTGTGTGAAATTACTATCCTTAAAACTGGTCAAAAGGAAATGACTCACACATCAAGGTCATGTTGAGCTCAAGTTTAGTTTGTCACAGATCAGAAATTGATTGTAAATTCATTTTTTTTGAACTACTAAGACACTCATGTCCTAGTAATTAGACATAAAATGAGTTGTTCTAAGTAGAGCAAGACTTCATCATCTGGGATGCTAAACCACTGTCTGAAAAATAGACAGATGGCAAAACCTTGAACAAAATTCTGAAAATGACTGCTGACAACTTAATCTTGATATGATACATCTAAAATGTATCCTGTTAAGAATAGCATTTTTTTAGTGCTCAAGAGATGATAGATAAGATATTGTGTTTCCACAAAGACAAAAATCAATATCTACATCTAAACCAACAGATGCTAAAATTATTTGTCAAAAGTCAAAACACTGCTGCACAAACAGTTGTTAAACATATGATCTTCATTTTTATCCACTGCTGTATCTAAAATGCTGTTGTGCCTTAACATCTGTTTTCTAATGTCTGTCCACTGCTAAAGTGTCAACCTCTGTTCTTCAAAAACACTGATGTTAAAATCATTGTTTTAACCACTGATACATCCACTGTTTCATTTTGTTACCGTTGTAACTACTGATGCTGGATCCATCAGTAGTTGTTAAAACAACTGTCTTCCATCATTTACCATTCCATCAGATGTTTGACACGTGGTCCGTTTTTAGCCTTCAGATCAAAATAACCGCTGCCACATCAGCAATCACTTTTTCCCTAAATAAAACCCTGATTAAATCTAAACAGAGGATTACACTGTCGAATTGAATTCCAAACATTCTCTTCACAAAAACAGTTTCCCTCTCATAACTCCAAAAATCATCTTCGATATTCATCATCAAAAATGACGAAACCAAAATCGAAACCAAAATCAAAACCTTCATCTTCTTCCTCCAAAACAACAGAAGCCACTGAAATGGCCGCTGAAACCATGGAGATACGCTACAAAGCTCCACACAATTATGTGGGTATACTCACAAAACCCACCGATAACCACACATTCGATTCCATCCTTGACATCCTTTCTGCATCAAAGTACAAAACTTTGATAACAGCAGACGCTCATATTTACCTTGATACCCAGAGAGAGTTCTGGAAAAATGCCACCCTTGAAAAACAAGGAGACATCATCGCTGCCATCAACTCCTCGATACAGGGTAAGAAGGTAAAAATCTCTCCGAAATCCATCTCTGAAACCTTTAAACTCGATGATTTAAATGGAAAAACCTCTTTTACAAAAGACGAGTTGGTAAAGGATTTCATGAACTGGGGTTATGCAGAACAACCAAAGGTAGATACCCTACAAAAGGGTTACTTCCCTTCTGCACCCAGATTTTTATTTCACACACTGCTCATGTGTGTTTCAAATAAAACAACGTCCTTCAATGAGATACCAACAAAAATCCAATGCTTGGGGTATGCAATTTTAAATGACAAAAACTTTAATTACTCCCAGGTAATATTTGAGGATTTGGTAAAGAACGTTGATAATAAAGCTTTTCTGCTCTTTCCGAGATTTCTAAGCTATTATTTTGAACAAACATTTGTAGAGAAAGATGCAGAACTGCCCAAACAAGGTGTTTCATTCAAAATAATTTTTTTAACAAAAGAAACTTTTTCAAGAATGATGGCACCAATAAATTAAAAACAAAAGAGGCAGACCAGGTTTTAGAAACTGCCACTGACCCTGAAGCAACCACTGCTGAGCCCACTGCTCCAGGTGATCAAAGTAGCACACCCACTGCTTTGAAACCAACACCTGCCACCAAAAAGACCAAAAGAAAAACATCCAGAAAACCTACCAAACCCACACCAAAGGCAACTCTGGAAGATGAGATCCCAGACAACACAAAAGTCACAAGAAACCACTGCTGCTACTTCCTCACAGCAGTTGGAAGAAAGATCTCAACCCCAGCCTAAAACTCCTCATGCATCCTCACAAAAGGGTCAGGTTGTAAGCACAGGGACACCACATTATGAAGCTCTGTATCCACTCGGATCCATCTTCCACAGTCCTGATCCCAAGGACATGTCTCTTTCTACCCCCACACCCTCACCAATAATATTATCACAATCAATAATGCCCCTGTTGCATGCAGTTGATATGGCACAGACACAAACCAGTTCCTCTCGATCACCTATTACTGAGAGTATACCTCCACAAGTGACTGGGTCTGATGTGCATACCTCTGCTATCACAGCAACAGTTGAGGAGGTTACACCCCTTGAGTTACAAGTAACTCTTGGTGGTAGTTCAAGTGGAGCAGCAACTACAACTGATGGATCAACAGATCTTCAGTTGGACAGTTGTTTCATAACTAAGACTCCCTTGAAGGCAATTTCTTCCATGGCAACATCGGTAACCACCAGTGAGTTAAAGATAACCACTGGTACCATCAAAGATTTATCGGTTGCTGAAGAAAGAAGTCCCCAGTACCAAGAACAAGGGGCATCAATGGATGATTTTTGGGATTCACTTCCTAAGTCAAACATTGATACAACCACTGCTGGTGGGGATTCAGATGATCCTATTAATTCAGGTGATGATTCAAGATATAATGAATTGACGGCCAGAGTTGAAAACCTGGAATCTTCAGTTGCAGAAATAAAAGATATGGTGCAGCAGCTGTTACAAACTCAAATAGCCCAATCATCTGCTCCTCCTGCTCAAGCACCTACTCCACAAGCATTTGCTGCAAATGAGCTCTGGAACATCCTCCAACCACTGCTTAAACAACAACAACAAATGGCTGCTAAAAAGCATGCTCTTCAAGTACAAATGTTTACCAACATGGTTGAATCTCGGTTCAAAGATACTCAAGCTGATATCAAGGCTATAAAGGCCAGCATTCAACATAATGCTCAAAGTGAGAAAGCTCCATCTGCCATTTTCTTCATGGATACACCCCTGGCAGATAATGCCAAAAAGGGGGAGAAAAACAGGTTGAAAAAGAAAGGTATAGAAGATGGGACGCACATTGAACCTGAGAAACCCAAAACAGCTGATACACCAGCAGTTACAAAAACTGCTGCAAGTAGCCAAACAGCTGCCATCTCATCAACACACACACTTCCAACACACACCACCTCATCACACACCATCACAACTACTGTTCCACCACCATCTGTGTCTACAACACAAAAAACATCATCAAAAACCAAAAACCACCAAACCACCATCATCCAAAGCCACACCACCACTGCCTCCTGCCATAAAGCAGAAGACAGCAGATGTTACAACATCTGCTGTAGTGACAACAGTGATTGAAGCACCAGTTGTTTCAACCACTGTTAGTCAATCACAATCCACTGCCATCCAATCTCAAACCACTGATCCACCCAAAACATCATCAGCCTCTTCTTCAAAAAGGAGAAGGGTCTTCATTCCTGATGATGAGTCACCACCACCATCACCACCTTCAAATATCATTTCCCATTCTCCATCCCCTGCTCAAAAGCAGAAGACATCTGCTGACATATCAGCAGTTGTAATGACAACAGCAGTTGAGACACCAGTTGTTTCAACCACTGTTAGTCAGACATCCACCACTGCCCAAATTCTTCCTATATCACAACCACAGCTCCTAAAAAGAAAAAGAAAGCCAATCACTGCTGATGAAGGTAGTCATGATCCAAATGCTGCAAAGTATCCACTGGAACTGGAAGCCATCAAAGATGAGATGAGGCAGTTTTACACAGAAGCAGACCCATCAAAAAGAAAATTCTCCTCACTCATCGGCTATATAGCTCCAGAAGATATAAATGATTATCTCAAGATAAAGGCAAGGCAAGCTAAAGTTAAAGCCAAGGTTGACAGTGAGAAAGAAAGGCTAAGCGAAGAAGGCATTACGAATAGACTGGAGTTCTACCTTGCAAAGGTTAAGCAGATGGAAGAATATGCACAAGAGCTAGACAAAGAAAAGGTTGATCAAAAGAAGAGATTGAGAGATCAACTTCTAGCCTTCATCATGAAAGAAAAGTTCTATTCTGCTGAAGAATCCTAGTTTAAAGAATGGCCTTTAGTAGCTTTGAAGCATGAGGCTGAAAGGATCCAAAGAATCAAAAATGATCCCTCAAAGAAGAAAACTGCTCCAAACTGGAGTAAGTACAAAAGACTCATTGCTGATCTCACTGCTGAGTATAAAAGAAAGAAGAGGGAGTTGGTGGATGCTAAGATAGGCACTGCTGAAGCCATATCAAAATGGTCTAGGCAACAAACTGATGAAGCTTATGAAAGACTTGAGAAGCAGAGGATGAAAGCCTCTAACTCTCCTAAAAGGTCTGACTACAAAAAGCTTCAAGAGCAAGTCAAACTTTTCGAAACACAGATCAGCACGGCTGAAGATTTTGTCACAAAGCTGAGTAAAGAAAAGAAGGAAATGCTATCTGCTGGAGTAGATAAGAACAAAGAAGCTGAACAGATTGAAGAAGCTATGAAGAAAATAGCTTCAGATAAAGAAAGATTAGCTAAACTACAAGTCCTTGCCAAAAAGGTTAAAGTAGTAAGCCAAAAGTCATCAGCAGGCATCACAAACAGTGAGCTGATTGACAAAGAAGTTGAAGCAGATATAGCTGAAGCCAACAAGATCATTGAACAAGCATTCATACGAGTGTCTGAAGCTCATGATGTTGCTCTTCACTTCTTCAGGCCAATCACTTCAAGTTCATCAGATAATAAAGCTCTCCCAAGAAACCCATTGAGTTCAAAAATACTAAAGTGGATGTCTGATCAAAAGACCCACATATTGACTTTGCTCAGATTCAATGGTGATGTGAAGCATATATCAAGGAATCAGGCACTAGGCCTAGGTGCTGAAGATCTACAGGATCTCCTTGAGCTTAAACTGTGCAGGGATGAGGATGATACAAGTTCCAAGGATTTTGAGGAAGATTTTAAAAGAAAAGCAATGGAATTTCTGATGAAAAATAAAGGTCCTGAATAAGGAAGGGTTTTGGCATTATCTGTTCCAGGGGGAGATTGTTGGGATTGAACCCTAACAGAGGAACAGATAACGTAAAGCCAAAACCGGATCCCATCAGTGGACTCCTAATAAGCAGCAGTTTACTCTAATCTCTCCCCTTGACAGTGGTTATCTAACAGCTGATAAATGTTAAGTGCTGCTCAACTACAACAACTGATAAACCAAACTCTAATGATTACCTAACAACTGCTGAAGACAAACTCTGTTGCTCTATCTACTGCTGTTTCCTAAGTGCTGCTGAAGACTCAAGCACTGCCGTCTCAAAGACTGATCACCTTTGAAGAAAGCACTGAAGACTCAACATCTGTGCTAAGGCTACAACAGTGGAACGTGAAGCAGTAGTTTTCCTTATGTTTTGTATGTTAGTGAATATCAGATGTTACATAACAGTAGTTTGTATAGGACAGTATTTGTAGTTTGTTGGGTCGTTAGATGTCACTATCATGGTGACGTCAGCTGAAGTATATCAGTAGTTTGGTTTGCCTATAAGTATGACAGTACTCTGTACTGTTACACTTGATCGTTTTGAGTGAGTTTGTCTCCTCAATTCATCCTTTCATCTTGTGCAACCAACTCTGGTGTATCAGGCTGAGGGGGAGTTTAGATTGTAAGCTTTTACTGTAATCATTTGTTTTGTATCTCAATCATTTGACTCAATGAAAAGCAATTGTTTATCAATCTATACTTTCCTTTGTTTGTGTTTACTTTGTTTGCAACTCATTTCCGCTGCACTTATTAGTTTTATGCAAACAAACACGAATCATGACAGCCTCAGATCCTAACACATAGTTTCGGTCAAAATGCGTATTCATGCGTATTTTGCAACCAAACTATTCTTGGGTATCAAAACCCTTTGTTTTGATATCAAACTTGTTTTCTAACTTCGTTAAACATGTTTTAACATGTTTAACTCGTCAATTTTAGTTTAGTGCTTATATAGGGTCGTAAGATAAGCGGTCTAAACAACCGCTTAGACTTTCGAACCCGACCCGTTTGGTCGATCATTAGGATCCGACCAAACACATATTTGTTACCATAGTTGTATAGGGAATAACCTTCCGAGGTTATACCTTATGGTCACATAGTTTAATTATATGCCTTAGGAAAAAATGACCAAAATGCCCTTTTTGCGCATAACTTCATTTTTAACATATGTAACATAACTTTTGCCATATAAACTGATTATTAAACATGTTAAGGCATATAATACTTGTCATAGGACTAGTTAGGCTACTCGTTTGCGCTTTTGCGCAAATGACGCGTTAAAGTAGCGTAAGCTACCTAAACGGGTCATAACGGGTTATGAGCACTTAGGTTAGGTTCCGTTTTAGAATGTAGGCTTTGTTAAACCATTCTACATGAGTTCTTATACTCATTTGGTTTATGAAACCTCATTCTATCCGATCTTCCGAGTTAGGTCCGTTATTTAACGTACTTACCTATATTAGCTGCCGATTGATTCCGTGATCCTTCTAACATTGCTTGGTGGTTATTCAAAGACTTCTAAGCATTATCAAGTGAGTACGTAGTCCCCTCATTTACTATTTTCAAACATTTTGGAGTGAAACACATGTGCCTACTTGTTACTGTAGGATCGTGTACGGACCCGAAACGAGTCCTTCAGAGGCATTCTACTCAATATGAAAGGCGAAAACAGACATATTAAGTGATTCAGCAATATATTCACTTATAACTGTCTTGTTTATTGATCAGATAACAATTTACACCATGGAGACACTTCGACAGAGCTTCGCCGTCGGAAAACACCTTGCTAATTCCGTTTCAAATGACACAGACTAGCACCTATTTATAGGATTTCTAATTCCGCATGAACATGCTCAAACGGAATCACATCACAAACGGAATTACACACTCAAACGGAATTAACTAATTCCGTGCGGAATTACTTGAAGACCAATTCAAGCGGAATTAGCTCTTTCAAGCGGAATTACATTCTTGACTTAATTTCTCAATCTTCGTGCCCTGAACAATGCAAGACTCGATACAAGATGAAGTTGACAGATGTATGCACCAACAGACTCCCCCTCGGATGTTGACGAGTCTTAAGTGTCGAGTCTTCAACGCCTTCAGTCTTTATCAGTTTGACTGTTCTCTTTGAAGTATCTGACAGTGTATTCCATCTTTTCTCCTCTCTTTTCATCAGCACTACAGACTCCCCTTGAACAAATAATCTCTCCTCGGATGCTAACTCTCTTAGATATCTTCAGACTCCCCCTTTCAATATGCTGGGATCGCAGTCTGGCTCTTTGAAAACATAGAATCCTCAGGTATCGGAACCTGGCTCTCTATCACTCATAATCAGGATCTGAAAACTGACTATCCTGCACATTCTTTACCTCACAATAAATTTCACAAATTTAACATTTGACAAATTTATATTACAATTGCAGGAATTAATATCTAACGAACCACCTGAAGGCCAAACTCTCTAAATCTGTTTTCATTATACACAAACTCCCCCTCACGAATGATCATCATGTTTAGCACTTGGAATTTTGAAAATCAGCACTTCAACACCAGTTGTTGAAAATATTTTTGAATTTTTCAAAATTTTAAGCTAAAACACTCCGAAAATCTTTTTGGATTTTTGATTATAAAAGAAATGCAGTAAAGAAATATTCACAAACAATATTTTTGTGAGTTTGTGTAAGAGGATCATATCAGTTTATGAGACAAATCACCAACACCGTTAAGCTTTAAACATTTTAAGTTCTAAACAATTCACTTAGATTGTCAGTATACTAGTATACTGATCCACTTAAATTTTCACACAAAGTTCAACTGTTTCGAGATATGAGATTAGTGTTTTAAGCACTTAAACTTATTCGCGTATCCCACCACTTGAATATACTCCCGTATCTAGATCCCAATATTCAGTCTTATAGATGAGTATACCTAGATGATATCTGTAAAGGGTTAAATGCGAAACCATGAGAGCTCAGGTCAGAACTTCCGTTCAACAGAGAGATGACGACTTGTCTTTTGGTGTGTTCCCTTTAGAGAATCTTTTCTTCAACAGCACATGATTAGCATTTTGCAATGTTTCATCATTTGTTGTACTGAGGGCAGTGCTATATTTTAAGCAAATGCAAAGTATTATACGGGGACTAGGCTATTGCTTTGGCAAAATCAGAAGTCCCGGGATAATACCCCAGATATCACCGAGTATAAAGACCTAGTATCTCAGAAAGAGGGACCTTTCAAACAAGATTTCGGGGGTTACCCATATATCCAAGAGATGTTCCCCACGATATAAGCAAGTTCAAAATTTAGGTTTATATCTCGAATACAATCTACTGAATGTGTAAAAACCTACTGGCATATCCACAGTGAGATTGTTTATCACATTTTGGACTTTCCAATTCTTTAGCATGTTGTGATAGTCCACTAATGTACTATCATTTCCTCTTTTTCACAACAAAACTCTTTTTTTATCATGTTTTTGGATTTTCTGAAGTTTTCTTACTCCCCCTAAAATTCAAAAACTTTAAAGAAAACTTTGAAAATAAACTGTACAAATAACATGACAACTGAAATTCAGGCTTCAATTCTCCATCCACTTGGTATAAACAATCAGAACTCCCCCTTACAACAAACTATTTTCCCATTATAATTTCAAAATACTTAAGTTTGTTTTAATTAAAATGGTTTTTCCGGAAAATAAGTTTTGTTGATTTTACCATTTGTAGGTTCGGGGTTTAATTCATCACCTTGTATTCATCCACTTGTAGGTTCACAAACCAAACATACCACATGTAGAAAATCAAGTACAACTTAATGTCCCTGATTTACCACTTGGTAAAACAAACCAATCAAACCTGATACAAAGAATGATGCCGATTCCTGCCCCACTCTTACCAACCTGGGAGCTCTGGCAAGTCAAGATTTTACTTATGAAAAACTGCCATCCAAGCCTGACCAACCTTGGATGTTTCCTCCTCAATTTCATTTGGGTAAAAAGTTGCCTTCTTTGTTTCATAAAAGTCCTTTACCCCTTTGGCCTTTCCCTCTACCATTTTCCCAAAAGTCTTTTTAACATTTCCATTAAACACTTTCTCAATATCAAATTCTTTCTTCTCAGAATAGAATTGATTCGAGATCTCAACATTTCCAACCTTTTGTTTAAAATTTTCAGCCCTCAATGATGGAAAGTTTACATCATCCATTGGAGGCACTGAATTTTCTTCTTTAACCTCACCTTGTGGCTCGTCTGACTTTGTGGAATCAGATTCATCGTCAAGTTTCTCATAAAACTTCTTAACAACCCACACTTGGTTGTCATGCTTAGCTCTCTTTTGATAAAAATTTGTCTTTGAACACTCACCAACTTCATATGTTGAATTTTCAAAAATCTTAAATTTTTCAGTTGGTGGTTCATTTTTCTCAACAGCTTTTTCTTTGAGTTTTTCAGAGACTTCTTGTTTTGTTTTTGTTGCTTGAGAATAGTTCCATGCAATGTGACCAACTTTGTTGCACTTGTAACAGGTTCTTTTCTCATTTCTTTGATAAACTTCATTCTTCACTTTCTCTTGCTTCTTGGCAAGGAATTCTCTGTTTGATTGCTTCCAGAATGAGCTTTTTGATTCCTCTTCACAGCTTGTCCCTGGAACAAATTTTGTATTTGTTTTAAAAGTTATTTCATGTTTATAATTTTCAGGTGGAATAAAACCAAAACCTTTCTATTTGAAATAACCGTTATGGTTTGGTTTCTTTTGAAAACCAGAACCAAAACTGTAACCCTTTTTCTTGTTTAACCGTTGTTGAACTCTTGAAGTGTATTTTTTAGGTTTTTTAGTAAGATTTACATCTTTTATTTCAGAAATATTGATTTCTGTTAGTTTGGAAACATTTTTGATCTTTTCAACTTGAACACTTCTTATTGGAAATTCTTTATCATAATATAATTTGTCAGAATCATTCAAAGTGTATGCAACTTCAAATGTTTCATCCTTCAAATTAGATTTTGATAAAAGAAATTCTTTATTGCAAACCCGTTTAACCGACGTCTTTGGACTGTCAACTGATGATGATCCCGGATTTTCAGACTCAGACTTTGACTCCGACTCCTCATCTATATCCAACACCTGATCGACCACCTTTTTTATTAACTCAGACTCATGATCAGTGTCAGACAATGTGAACGTGACGTCAATGTTTTCTGTTAACTCATCAGTTGTTTCGGATTTTAACTTTATATTGACAGCCTTTTTGACTTGCTCCTCATTTGGTTTTCTAGGAGAATAACCTTCCCAGATCGGAGGTGGACACTTGTTATAACTGATACTCTGTTTCTTACCAGTATCCTTCTTCTTCGGCTTTTCATCTTGAAATGCTTCCAAACCTACAACAATTGGATAAATTCGATCAATCAAATAATCAAAACTAGAATAACTTTGCAACAGTCTTCTAATTCTTTCATTTTCAATTTTCTCAGTCTCCAACTCTTGATTTAGCATTGCACACTCCTCAATGTAGTGATTGATAGCTTTTTGCTTCGACATCATCACTGCATTCATCATTGTTAACACATCTTCTCTTTCAGAATTTGTCTTTTGAAGACCAGTCACTGTTCTGTTCAACACATCATATGACTCTTTCACATAATTGAGATTGAACAGTAATCGTTCCTTCATTTTCTCTAGCTCATTCAACTTCACATCCTTTTCTTTACATTTTTTGCAAGATTCCAAGCATTTTTCGCATGGCTTGATAACCTCAACAATCTTTTCAACTTCGATTATTTTCTCCACTTCAACAACTTTCTCAATCTCAATCACCTTCTCAGCAACTCTAATTTCTTCATTTTGTTCAGTCTTTTCTTTTTGAGCGACACTCTCACGTTTCTTCTTTTTCTTTTCTTTTGCTGCTTGTCTCTCCTTCAGCTTCTTCAAGCGATCTGCAAAATAAAATTGAAAACTTTCAAGAGATAAATGAGTTTTTGCAACATTAATATGCTTTTCTTCCTCTTCATCACCACTGTCACCAGTTGGTGATTAATCAAACTCTATCGTCTTTTCTGAATTATTATCTGAAGAACTAGAATCTGATGGTGATTGATCAAAAACTGTTGTTCTTTCCGAACTTTCATCTGATGAAACAGACTCTTCATCTTGATTCTTCTCATTAACATCAACCACTTTCATCCATTCTGTAAACAAATCTGGTTCTTTAACAATTTTTGCAATAAGTGCAACTGTTTTTGAATCAGGTCCAATCCTTCCTGCAACCAATCCCTCATAGGATTCCAGAGCGGTAGCAAGTAATGCCATGTGATCCTTAGCAACTTCTTCAGAAAAACTTTGACCATTCGGAAGATTCAATGCAATGGTGGATACGCCGCTGGTACTTCCTATATATAAGTGCTTTTATGATATTACATGTCGTAGCGTTATTTAAACCATTTCAATTTAGACATATTACATTTTATACAAAGAACATAACTTCACAAAACTTTGTTTTACAAACAACATATCTTATACAAAATCATTTTACTTGGTTATTTATTTAACCACATCTTTCTTTTATATCATTTGATCTCTTACTGATCTTTCGCATGATTTATAAAAGAAAACACTTTACAAGATTCATGACTTACTTTTGTTAAACATTTCTTTAAACTTACAAGTCATGAATCCTAAATCAATAAACCTATGTATCTCACAGGCATTTTTATGCTGAAGTACCTATTTTCCCATGTGTTTTCAGGAGCTGATGCGTAGGTTTGATCAAGATACACTAGGGCGGACTCGGGCCTTAGTGACATAAAAGAAGCAAAATTAGTTTAAATAATGTTATGTACTCTTTGTTTCTTTCGTTTTAAGACAATGTAACCCTCTTGTTTAATAAATAAAACAAAACTTTAAATACCATGGTTGTGAAACAATAATTCTGTTGCTCGACTCCCCAACGTTTTTGCCGCGGTTTGTTGTTTTACATATCAGAGCCAATGGTTATAGGGAATTAGGTTATTAGTAATGCTTTGACCTAGACTATAACTTTTCTAGGACCCGAACACAAGTTAGCTTGTGTTTAGATCTTAAAACACTACCGACACCTATCTTCAGGTGATTACCAAAACAAGAACACAATTTTCTGAAACGATTTCTGAAAATCAATCATCTGTTTTTAAATGATTTGTTATAAGGTTTTGAACCCTCTAATTTTTCAAAATAATTTTGAAAATTCAATCATCCATTTTTGAATGATTCTTTTGGCCTTGTGCCTTCCAAGTTTTCAAAATCTCGTCAAAGTTTTGGGTCTAAATAATGTGAACACGTGCAATATGGAAGGGTGGGTGCCTGTACCTCGAGTTTTCTGTCTAGGCTAGAGTGTTCGTACAAATCCACATAATCGGACCACTCACTCTTACCTGGGAACTCTTGGGGTGAGTGTCCACTTATAGGCTAAAGCATGTCTTCGCGATACATTATTTTAACCCATTTACTTTGATTAGTCACTGTGTGTCGTTTGTTTGCTTTGTGGTACGGACGAATGACCACCATCTTTGCTTTTGTCGATTTTTGTATCATCTCGCTTTTCATCTTATCATCTCACTCGTTTTCTCTCATGTTTCCTCTTTTAGAATGCCTCCTCGACACGAAAATCCGATACCTAATGCCGAACTGGCAACAATCATTTCGCAGCAAATGGCTGCTGTACTCCCAGACATTGTTGCTCAAGTTAACCAAGCCAACAATAACCAAAATGCTCCATGCAACTTCAAAAGTTTCAATTCGGCTAAACCACTCAAGTTTAGTGGTTGTGAATGAGCAACTGGGCTCCTCCAGTGGTTTGAAAGCATTGAGAGTACGTTTCTTCATGTTCAGTGTCCTGATAATCGCAAAGTTGAGTTTGCTTATAGCGTATTTCAAATGAGGGCTCTTACTTGGTGGAACGGGGTAATGAGAGACCGTGGTTCTGAGGTTGCTTTAGCACAGACCTGGGCAGAGCTTAGGGCTCTTATGATGAGGGAATTTTGTCCTCGTCATGAACTAAGGGCTTTAGAAAGGGAGTTTGATGATTTGAAACAGGATAGTGGTGAACACCGGGCTTACACTGATAGGTATGAGGAGCTGAGCCTACTTTGTCCCACAATGGTTACCCCACTCGAGAAAGCTATCGAGAGGTACGTCGATGGTTTACCTGACCCCGTGCAAGACATCGTCACTGGTAGCAACCCTACCACAGTTCGTCAGGCAATCGAGTTAGCTGCGACTTTGACTGAGTCGCAAATCAGAAAGGGTAAGCTTCACAGGAAGGGTGACAAGGATAAGAAACAGTCGTCTGATAAAGGTGAGAGCAAGAAAGGTAAGAAAGCTAGGTCTACAAAGAAGTCTTGGAAGCACAAGGCTTCCCAAAACTTCGTTGTTACTGCACAATCAAACTAGGCAGCTCCCAATCAGCCTGCACCACCACCAGCAAAGAAACGGTATGCGGGGAATGAACCGTTGTGCAACAGATGCAATAATCACCATCAACCGCAAGTTCAATGTCGTTTCTGTGCTAACTGTGGAAAATCGGGTCATCTTGCCGATGTTTGTCGTTTTGCTCAAAATCAAGCAGCTCAGAACCCTGCTCAGCAAGCTGCTCAACCGCCTGCTCAGCAACAGGCTCAAGCTGCACAACCTCACTATCCTCCTGGTTCTTGCTACAATTGTGGGGACCTGACTCATTATCGAAACCAGTGTCCAAGACTGGCCAACGCAAATCAGGCCCAAGCTCGTGGTCGAGTCTTCAACATGAATGCTAACGAGGCGCGAGTAGACAACGAGGTGGTGAACGGTACGTTCTTTGTTAATAATCAGCCTGCTTCTGTTCTTTTTGATTCGGGTGCTGATAAGAGTTTTGTGTCATTATCTTTCGAGCCTTTGCTTCGCATGTCTAGAACAAAACTAGGAAAGCCCTTAACAGTAGAAGTTGCTAGTGGTGATCCCGTTGTTCTCGATTCTGTTCTTCGAAATTGCCAGTTGAACCTAAATGACCATCTTTTTCCTATCGACCTCACGCCTATGTGTCACACCCTGGCTTTTGCGGAAGCGTGGGTTTATTCAGCGTGACTTCTTAATACCATAGCAACAATCATAACAATGCTATATGAAAATAAAACACATGATGATCATCCATTCATTAAATTTAAAGTTACCACAACGTCATTGTTTAAAATGTCGACACATAAAACAAGTTACAACATGACATGATTAAAGCGTGTTCACATGACACAACAAAAGACTTAAATAAAAATGTGGTTTAGAGACATGTAACCCGTCCAGGAAGGGGTTACACCTCCTAAACCTGGATGACATCATTATTCACTACGCAGCTTGACACAATCGCACACTTCGCCAGATCCATTAATTTCCTGAAATACATGTAGTTTGAAAAATCAACAAAAGTTGAGCGAGTTCATGTAAAAGTGAGTATGTATAAACCTTCAAAGTATGAATAAAATTCCCTGGTATGTATCAATAAGGAAAAAGAGATCACCAATGGGTTGCAAGGCCCCTGGTATGTGTGAAAAGGTGCAGGAAGACTCAAACCTAGCAAATTTGTTGCCGGGCTTCGGCTGTAAGACACAGTCACCTCTATGGGCCGCCCCGGCCTCATGGGTGTGGGCTCGCTACACCCAAATAGATCTATCACTCTTGTGTCCCTCGGTCCTAACAACGAGGATTGATGGCCTTAAGTGTTGTACCCACCCTTCACATGATCTAGTAGTAAAAACCCTCCCTACGCTAACCATACCATGTAAATAAATGTTTGTGATAATTGTCGCATGTATTTCACCCCAAAGTATAAAACTGAAAACAGTAAAGAGAAAAGGGGGACATGAACTCACAGAAGTGCGTCTCCTAAATAGAATCGTCAATCGAAACCCGGTCTGCTACGCGACGTCCTACACGTACTAATGCCTATTAGACGAATGGGTCGTGCCTTGGCTTAGGGTTTAGTGTTTTGAGCTGCGTTACTTCGATATTATCCCAAGTTTGTGACTACTTGTTAAAATAATAATAATTATTTTAACTTAAATTTTGTTTTTAGGAAAACAGTTAGGCAACTATTTCGTATCCACACTTCTCAAGTATTTTACATGTGTATTTCCTTCCCAAGGATGGGGGTATTTATACATGTACACTTGTAATTCTGAAAAATATATTTTAAGTCCCACTTAGAAAAATACATTTAAATTATTTGTCTAAAACATCTTAATTCAAAATATATATATTTTTCCCAAAAATATTATATTTTACTTCATAAATTTTCCAAAATAATATTTTACCAAAAATATACGTGTAAAAGTATTTTTTCTGAAATATTACAAAAGTTACGTCTTAGCATTTCGTATTGCTATAACAAATGCGTAACTTAAATATTTACTTCGTGAGAGTTTTGGCATTATTTTGGAGTCGTAATTTCATGGTATACATAAGTTATATTATTTTACCCTAAAAATAATATAACTAGTTCACGAAATAAACAAATAATCGCACAAGAGTTTTAGTATGAAATATATATTTTAAATATATATTTATCAAATTTTTACTTACGAAAACCATCCTCCGCCACTTAGTATTTTTTGTAATAAAAATCATGGCGAAGTTTATTTTGAAAACAAGGTTAAAAATATATTCGAAACACAAGTCATAAGATATACTTGTAATATTGGTTTGGAAAAATATTTTCTAAGCCTTGGGATTTTTAGAAAATTTCGCCGGAGTTTCCCCTAAAAACGGAGGTGTCCATGCTATTAAGCATATCATTTTCTTTTCAAAATCAATCAACAACAATCCTTACATTACCAAGAGCAAAAATATATGTGTTCCACACTAGTCATGAACTTGATATATTTCGAAAACGCGTAGTAACTTGGTAAAGCTCTTAGTAGACTTAGTTACCTTCCGAAACGTATTTATTACTCTAAAAATCATTCTCACAAAATGGTTTAGTGTTTACATATTGTAAATAATTTTTACAAAAATTTAAACTCTTGAACTCTTCTTGTAAATAAAACATCTTCACACTTGTTTTATCTCTGAAAATAGCTTAAGTGTTTGTAATCGTCATGGTTTTCCAAAAACCGTTCTTACAAAAATCCTTTGTAAACTCTTGGATTTACAAACTCATCAACTTACTAGTTAGTTTATCTTTTGTGAAAAAAAATCATTTTTATCAAGTTCATGTCTAGTTAGAAAGTGGTCTTTTTATGTGACACAAACCACTTTCTAGTCTTGTTAAATCATACTTTTACATATTATTTAACAAGATTCACATGGTGTTTAACACCACATAGTCAAGGATCACCATAAAACTAACAACATACTCATGACAACATCAAACTAGTAGCATTTATCAACTTCAAGTTAAACTTTCATGTAGAGCTTTATGTAAAGTATCATGTTCATCTTCTTAGTGTTCTTGTTCATGTGATTTAAACATAATCATCATACTACATATTTTAACTAAGAAACAAGATGAACAAGGGAGCACAAGGAACTTACTACTAGCACAAGGCTAGGGTAGAATCTAGTGAAGAAGATGATGAGAAAAAGATGATGAACAAGCAAGAACAGGGCTCCTTTGAAGCTCCACAAGTTTGCAACCTCCTTGAATCACCTTATAAGCTTAAATGGAACTTGAAAATGGATGAGATGGTGGTGGAATGGTGGTGATGTTGGCGGTGGTAGAGTGACTTAGAATAGGGAGGGAGAGAGTGAAGGAGAGGGTGATGATGAGGAGTAAGGATGGTGATCTATGAGCCATGCTTTTATAATCACTTCATATATTTTGGTCATCCTCACAAGCCATAATCTTATTAAAATAATAGATCATAATCTAGTAGAAGATAGGAAGCATGGTGAAGATGATTTGGTGGGTCCATTGGGACCGAACTCGGTTGGGGGGGGGGGGGGGGGGGTTGGTTGCAAACTTTTGTAACTAAATAGCAATGGTTAGTTAGGTTTCAAGTATTATGCTTCCATATGTTATTTATTTGATATTTAGTGGGTGTTAGGGTGTTCGGGGATCACGACAAGCCAAGAAATAGTGAAACAATGTGTTTGGCAAAAATTTAGTGTTCCGGGTAATGTCCGGTTGTTCGGTTAGATACTATTCCGTTAAAGTGTTTAATTATTCCTTATAGTGTCTTTGATATATATTTTTGTATCACAATTAATCCCCGGCACTTAGGAAAGTATACAGGACCATTCTGCCATATTTTTGCACTTCACTAGTATTTTAAAATGCTGAATTTTATTAATGAGTGCAGAATTCTGCATTTAAAGTGTGTTTTAGGCACTTCCCGGCACTGTAACTAACACCTGGTGACGCAGTTTTATGGTCCTTACTTCCCTACACTCCATACTAGTGTAGTACCTTATCCCTGGCCCATACTAGGCCTTAAAGACTTTGTCTGTCTATTGCTGGCATTGTCAGCATATTTCTGAATTATCCGTTCAGTGTGCTAACTGTGCTTTGTGCATCAAGTATGTCACTAAAGTTTGTGTGTAATATATGGAGTGACAGCATGAAATATGATGCATATGTATGTATGATGCAGAAATCATAAAGCAGTTTGAGTTGTCAGTTGTAATCAAGCATAGTCATTAAGCACATAATTAAGATTAATTAATTGTACAGTACTTGTAATTGTGAGGGTTGTCACACTATGCAACTTGGAAGTTTCGACATCATAGTGGGAATGGATTGGTTAGCCAAGTATCACGCAGAGGTAGTATGTTTTGAGAAAATCGTTCGTGTGCCGCTTTCGACTGGTAAGATCTTAGAGGTTCGTATTGAGAAACCTGTTAGCAGTCTCAAACTTATGTCTTGTACTCAAGCTCAGAAGTATCTGCGAAAGAACTATGTTGCCTTCTTGGCACATGTTGCAGCAGATAAAGGCAAAGGTAAGTCTATTCAAGATATCCCTGTTGTTCGGGATTGTCCTGAAATTTTTCTTGAAGAATTACCTAGTTTACCCCTACCACGCCAAGTCGAGTTTCGTATTGATCTTGTACCGGGTGCAAATCCTATCGCTAGATCTCTATATCCTCTTGCACCGTCTGAGATGCAAGAGTTGTTTAAGCAGCTTCAAGAGCTTTCTGACAAAGGTTTTATTCGTCCTAGCTTTTCACCTTGGGGTGCTCCCGTTCTTTTTGTCAAGAAGAAGGATGGATCTTTCAGAATGTGTATCGATTATCGTGAACTTAACAAGCTTACCATCAAGAGTCGATATCCCCTACCTCGCATTGATGATCTCTTTGATCAGTTACAGGGTGCTACTTGTTTTTCAAAGATTGATCTACGTTCTGGGTATCATCAACTTCGTGTGCACGAAGAAGATATTCCCAAGACTGCTTTCCGCACTTGTTATGGGCATTATGAGTTCACAGTTATGCCATTCGGTTTGACTAATGCTCGTGCTGTTTTCATGGACTTGATGAATACGGTTTGTAAGCCTTATTTAGATAAGTTCATCATCGTTTTCATTGATGACATCTTGATTTATTCTAAGACGTGAGCTGATCATGAGCAGCATCTCCGTCTTACTTTGTGTCACACCCCCAAAATCCACCCGCGGAGTATCACCGCTTGGGAGCGTGACTGACCAGGATCAAGCCATCAATCATATCAAACATAGCATTTAATAATAATAAAAGTAGTTAAGGTAGTTCATCAAGACATGATTGATGTTTCAAAACCAAACATTGTTTAAGTAGCGGAAGCATAGTAATGTAATCTCGAAATAGTTATAAGTTCAAATATCGTTCATGATCCAAATCCCACAACGACCTGCTCCTCCCTGTGCAAGCTCCATAATGTACCTAAGGTCCTGCAAGGCATGCAGCAAATAATCAACAAACTAGTTGAGCGAGTTCACAGAAAGTAAGTTCATAATATAGTGCATAAGCATAACTAGTGGGGGCTTCCCATACTAGTGCGTACTAAAGGTGGGGGCTTCCCAAACCTTGTGTTTATATTACCGGTGGGGGCTTCCCACGTTTATCCTTACTAATGAGGGCTTCTCATTAGTGGTACTTACTAGACTAACTTCCAACCATGTGTTCTTCTTTACCGAGAACAGGAATACGTACTGGGTCACGTAGGCTTTACGTGACGTGCCCTTCCCCGAGGAAAGTGGTACGCGTGGGGGCTACGTAGGCTTTACGCAGCGTGTCCTTCCGACCCGGAAGACAGTAGAAGGTATTGGGTTACGTAGGCTTTACGTAACGTGTCCTCCCGACCCGGGAGACAAATGGCAAATACTAGGTTACGTAGGCTTTACGTAACGTGTCCTGACTACCCTGAGGACGATGGTCTATAGTCTAGTGAATGCGTAAGTACGTGTAATCATTCCATATCCAACATATCCAACCCAATTCCCAACCCGGGAATCCCATGCCTTGGCTGTGTGAACTCACCTTGGTTTGCTCGGCAGATACACAAAGAGTACAGGTAGCAAGTAAATGGTCAACCACGTCCTATCATGGCTATTATGCAAGTCAGGTTTTGACTGAGGTAATACACGTATAGAACATACAAGATAACATGTTTCGAGCACGCATAGAACATGGTAACACTTAGCAGTCAAGAGCATACTTGTGCGTTCTAACCCTGGCCCAACATAACCCGGCCCAATTATATACCGCATATTAACCTTGTGCGATCCAATGTCTAAGCCCGAAAGGTAATCCGCCCAAATAACATATCAGCCCAAACAGATAAGCAGTCCAATAACATAACAGTCATAAGTCCAATTATTTGGCCCAAACGATTGGCTCGTGACAGTGAAAGCCCAAAACAGTGTACGTGCAAAGGTGGTCTCGAGTCGCAACCGGCGATCTCGAGTCGCAACCGAGAGTTACGAGTCACAGCAGGAGATTACGAGTCGCAACAGGAGGTTGCGAGTCGCAATGGTGATTTCGGCTCATCATGGTCCGGTTACGAGTCGCAACGGGACTCGCAACCATGGTTCCGGCTGATGTTGTTGTGTGGTCTCGAGTGGGGTACCGACTCGCAATTAGTGATACCGAGTCGCAACCGTGTGTGTGTAACTGGTTTCCATAATTCCTGCAACAATCATTCCGTGATTCTAGCAAACAACTTAGGCAGTTTCGGAAATCAGATCAAACAATGTTTATTCAGCATTCAATCATATTCATAACACCTTCACAATCATCATCATTAGCATGTTCATAACAGCATCAAACAACTAGTCGGATTAGCACACAAATCTAAACCGAGTCATAAACATATCATCGGACTAGCATGCAACCTAACCGATTATCATTCATACAAAACCTGATTATATCTATCATCATACAATCAATCCGAAGACCAAGCATAAACAACATAATCTAATCGGCCAACATAATCTAATCGGCCCTAGTTTATTATTATGTGACTCTAATCGGTTTAACCTAAACATAGAGTCATAATATCATACCAAATCATCATCAACATGCCGAGCATATACAACACACATCAATGGATAACATACTAACCGGGAGATAGGATCAAACACAAGAAAAGTGAGCCGAATGGAAGAGCAAGATCTCCGATCCTCTGAGTTGTTCGCCGTCGGTTCTAGGCTAGCCGAGAGAGAGAGCAAGTAGGGTTTGTGTGTGTGTTATGTTTTGTAACAACAATGAGAATCAAACCCTTACCAAAGGGTTTAGTGTTTGCGAGTGGGGAGTGGGCCGAGCCCACTCGGCTGCCTAATGGATCCGTATACCAGGTGTGGCCCAAAAGGCTTGTGTGACCGGTTCTAATGTGCGGTTTGGGTTTGGCTCGATTAACATGCAAACATATATCACACAATGCACATAATAACACGCGTACTCACATAATTATATAATCAAGTTCACATAGTACGTAACATCATAACATTCGTTAACTCAAAGTGTCATATAAGCACGTAACGTTACATCTAAGCAAGTCTAAAGTCCGAGTTGTCACATTATCCCCAACTAATTGGAAATTTCGTCCCGAAATTTGGTATGCACTCACTGAGGAAGCTAGGTAAACTGTATTGTTCACTGATTTTCCTGGGGTGTCACATCCTCCCCCCGTTGATCTGGAAATTTCGTCCCGAAATTCCGAAGTAGAAGCTTCAGCCTCAGTAGTGGTTGCATTGGTTTCGAATAACTGGGGGTACTTTTCTGTCATCCTGTCTTCGCGTTCCCAGGTGTACTCTGGGCCACGTGTGGAGTTCCAACGAACTCGAACAAGAGGGATTCTCTTGTGTTTGAGGACCTTCATATCCCGGTCCGTGATTTCAACTGGTTCCTCGACGAACTGCAACCGCTCGTCGATAGTGAGTTCCTTAAAAGGAATGATGAGGGTTTCATCTGATAAGCACTTCTTTAAGTTCGACACATGAAAGACACTGTGAACTGCCCCGAGTTCAGCTGGTAGATTCAACTTGTAGGCTACCTTGCCAATCTTTTCTATGATTTCGAATGGTCCGACATAGCGCGGATTTAGTTTGCCCCGTTTGCCAAAACGAACCACACCCTTCCAGGGTGAGACTTTCAATAAAACCCGGTCCCCGACCTGAAATTCCAAAGGCTTTCTACGCTTGTCCGCGTAGGCTTTCTGACGGTCGCGTGCTGCCGCCATGCGTTGTCTTATTTGTGCAATCTTTTCTGTGGCGTCCACTACAATCTCTGGACCCGTGATCTGACTATCCCCCACCTCTGCCCAACAGAGAGGTGACCGGCATTTACGCCCGTACAATGCCTCGAATGGAGCGGCTTGGATGCTGGTGTGATAACTATTATTATACGAGAACTCCACCAAAGGGAGATGCTTTTCCCAGCCGTTGCCGAAATCGATGACGCATGCCTGAAGCATGTCTTCTAGAGTTTGGATCGTTCGCTCAGACTGCCCATCCGTCTGAGGATGATATGCTGTGCTCATGTCTAACCTTGAGCCGAAAGATTTATGCATCGCTTGCCATAGCTCTGACGTGAATCGTGCATCGCGATCCGAAATGATAGATGTGGGCACCCCGTGCCTCGAAACAACTTCTTTAAGATAGACGTCTGCGAGAGTGGAGAACTTATCCGTTTCCTTTATAGGTAGGAAGTGTGCAGACTTGGTGAGTCGATCCACGATCACCCATATGGTATCGTTCCCACGCTGGGATCTAGGTAGGCCTGTAACAAAATCCATGGAAATTTCTTCCCATTTCCATTGAGGTATCTTAGGTTGCTGAAGTAGGCCAGCTGGTTTCTGATATTCAACCTTGACTCTCGCACATGTCAAGCATTTTCCAACGTACGTAGCGATGTGGGCCTTCATGCTAGGCCACCAATAAGTAGTGCTGATGTCGTGGTACATTTTATCCGACCCTGGATGTACCGAGTAGCGAGACTTGTGAGCTTCATCCATTACAAGTTCGCGTAGACCGCCATAAAGTGGGACCCAAATACGCCCCGTTACATAGTAGGCGCCGTCTGCCTTCTGTTCTAATCGTTGTCGTGAGCCGCGTAGGGCTTCAGCCTTGACGTTTTCTGGTTTCAATGCTTCTGCCTGAGCATCCCGTATCTGTGCAGGAAGGCTAGACTGAATCGTAAGCTGTAGCGCTCGCATGCGCCGAGGTAAAGTGTCTTTCCGACTGAGGGCATCAGCCACAACATTAGCCTTGCCCGGATGGTACTTGATAGCGCATTCGTAGTCGTTCAGTAATTCGACCCATCGTCGTTGACGCATGTTCAAATCCTTTTGCTTAAGAATATGCTCGAGACTCCTGTGATCGGTGTAAATCGTGCACCTGGTACCGTACAGGTAGTGTCGCCATATCTTAAGCGCGAAAACAACAGCTCCCAGCTCTAGGTCGTGCGTCGTGTAGTTCCGTTCATGAACCTTTAGTTGACGAGAGGCGTAGGCAATAACTTTATCCCGCTGCATCAATACGCAACCCAGGCCCTGTATTGATGCGTCACAATATACTACGAAGTCATCGGTGCCCTCTGGCAATGAGAGAATAGGTGCGCTGCAAAGCCTATCCTTTAAGTACTGAAAAGCTGTCTCCTGGGGCTCTCCCCAGCGATAAACTACACCCTTCTGTGTCAGTAGCGTAAGCGGTTGCGCGATCTTGGAGAAGTCTTTGATAAACCGTCTGTAGTAACCCGCCAAACCCAAAAATTGGCGTATTTCTGTCGGTGTACGCGGTGCAGGCCAGTTTCTGATCGAATCTACCTTGGATGGATCGACATGGATCCCATCCCTGTTTACCACATGGCCTAAGAAGTGGACTTCACGAAGCCAGAAGTCGCACTTAGAAAACTTAGCGTACAGCTGTTCCTTCCGAAGGAGTTCCAAAATAAGACGGAGATGCTGCTCGTGTTCCTCCTGACTCTTGGAGTAAATCAGAATGTCGTCGATGAATACAATGACGAACTTGTCTAGGTAGGGTTTGCACACCCTGTTCATAAGGTCCATAAATACAGCAGGCGCGTTCGTTAACCCAAACGGCATGACAAGAAACTCGTAGTGGCCATAACGAGTTCTGAAGGCTGTCTTGGAGACGTCCTCATCCCGGACTCTCAGCTGATGATAACCAGACCTCAAGTCTATCTTCGAATAGTAACACGACCCTTGCAACTGGTCGAATAAGTCGTCGATGCGTGGAAGAGGATAACGGTTCTTCACCGTCACCTTGTTGAGTTCACGGTAGTCGATGCACATCCTGAACGTACCGTCTTTCTTTTTCACGAAAAGTACTGGAGCTCCCCAAGGCGAAGAGCTTGGACGAATGAAGCCCTTTTCCAAGAGCTCTTGTAGCTGTTTTGACAGTTCCTCCAATTCTGATGGAGCTAGACGATATGGTGCGCGAGCTATGGGTGCTGCTCCTGGAGCGAGCTCGATTTGAAATTCGACCTGACGATGAGGCGGTAAGCCAGGTAAGTCTTCAGGAAATACCTGAGGAAAGTCAAATACAACCGGTATATCCTCCAGTTTCTTTTCCTTTACTGATGCGTCTGTAACGAGTGCCAAAATGGCTGTGTGACCCTTACGTAAGCATTTCTGAGCCTTCAAGAAAGAGATGATGCCAACCACTGCACCACTCCTGTCGCCTTGGACTTCGAGAGGTTCCTGACCCGAACGAGGAATGCGAATTATCTTCTCACTGCATAAGATTTCTGCCTGGTGTTGGGATAACCAATCCATCCCAATCACGACGTCGAAACTACCCAAAACTATGGGAATGAGGTCTATAGAGAAAGCTTGACCAGCTAGGATAAGATTACAACCCTGAACTACGTGCGTGGCTTCTAGACTTTTACCGTTAGCTAACTCTACTACATGTTTGGTGGGTAAAAGTGTTGGTGCACGTTTTAGCAGTTGACATATTTTCACAGACATATAGCTTGTATCCGCACCCGAATCAAACAAAACAGTAACGTAAATATTGTCGAGGAGAAACTTACCCATAACCACATTGGGATCGTTCACTGCGTCACCTCGACCTAGCACAAAAGCGCGTCCCCTAGCTTCGTTGCCATTGTTGTTGTTGTTGTTTCCACCGTTGTTGTTATTCCCGTTGCCCTGGTTATTATTGTTGCGATTCTGGTTCTGGTTCAACTGAGGGCAATCGCGTTTGTAATGACCTTCAGCCCCACACTGGAAACATCCCCGGTTTCCACGCTGTGGCTGCTGCTGCTGCTGCTGCTGGTTCTGTGGAGCGGGTTGCTGAGGCTGCTGATTCTGATTCGCAGGCCGTGGACTCCTACAGTCTTTGGCCTCGTGACCCATCTTAAGACACCTTTGACAACGACCCTTGTTACACGGGCCATTGTGATGTCTGTGGCAATTGTAACACTTAGGTTGACTTCCCTGATATCTCCTCTGTCTGTGACCACCAGAGGATTGCTGACTGGGACTCTGATAGTGGTCAACCTTCTGCTGCTGAGCTTGTGGCTGAACAGTTGCTGAACCTTTACTAGAATTTCCATCCCATTTTCTTTTGCTATCGCTAGTAGTAGCAGGAGTAGCTGAAGGAGTGACTGTAGCAGTAGCGTTGACACGCTTAGGCAGTTTATTCTGATCCACTGCCTGGTCGGTGATACGATGAGCGAGACGCTGAATTTCCTGGATGTTGTTGAGGTTAGCCGAGGTAACATGGCTCTGGATTTCTGGCGCCAATCCCTTGAGATACATCTCAATGCGCTTGTATGGAGGGTCCACCATAGTTGGACACAGAACGGCCAGCTCATTCGACCGTTTAGTATACGCTTCAATCTCTGATCCAACCATTTTCAGGTTATACAGCTCGTCTTCCAGCTTGTGAATATCTTCACGCGTACAATACTCACGCTTGATAAGTTCCTTAAAATCGTTCCATGGGGTGGCGTTAGCAGCTGCCAACCCTAGAATTTGCACCTGCGCGTTCCACCAGGTTAGCGCGATTCCTTCCAAGGTGCCGGTAGCAAACTTGACTTTGCGAGCCTCAGGGCACTCGCACATTTCGAATACTGATTCTAGCTTTTCAAACCAATGGAGGAGTCCCACTGCCCCTCGGTGCCGCTGAAAGAATTTGGACGACAGTCCATGAAGTTCTTGAATGTGCAGACAGGCTGCTGCGCGTGTTGACCTATTGTGTACGAATAGGACGAAGTTAAATACGAGAGTTAATGTAGGATCTAAAGATCCTAGTGTGTGCCTATACTGCAGGATATACTACCTGCTTGAGCTGCTGCAACTGCCGCAGCAACTTGAGCTTGAACGAGAGCCTCTAGCTGGGCTTGTGTCATGTTGATTCGTCCAGACATGATCTTCATAGTAAAAGTAACGTAAATGAGAGTGGTTCGCGAGTAGGGCGATGACAGAAAAGTGTAAGCACGTAGGGTTTCTCATGCTATAGTATCATGTGTATCTAAGCGTAATGCGAGCAAAGTTCTAAGCAGTTCTAGCAAACAGGCAATAACATAAACCTTATTACCTAGGATGTCGAGTCTTGCACGTGGAGCGAAGCGTCGTTGTGGATCGTTGAGAGCACTGTTCTGGTTATAGTCTGGTTTTAATAAAAATGTTTTCCCATATTAAAACCAAGTTCTCTATAACCAATGGCTCTGATACCAATCTGTCACACCCCCAAAATCCACCCGCGGAGTATCACCGCTTGGGAGCGTGACTGACCAGGATCAAGCCATCAATCATGTCAAACATAGCATTTAATAATAATAAAAGTAGTTAAGGTAGTTCATCAAGACATGATTGATGTTTCAAAACCAAACATTGTTTAAGTAGCGGAAGCATAGTAATGTAATCTCGAAATAGTTATAAGTTCAAATATCGTTCATGATCCAAATCCCACAACGACCTGCTCCTCCCTGTGCAAGCTCCATAATGTACCTAAGGTCCTGCAAGGCATGCAGCAAATAATCAACAAACTAGTTGAGCGAGTTCACAGAAAGTAAGTTCATAATATAGTGCATAAGCATAACTAGTGGGGGCTTCCCATACTAGTGCGTACTAAAGGTGGGGGCTTCCCAAACCTTGTGTTTATATTACCGGTGGGGGCTTCCCACGTTTATCCTTACTAATGAGGGCTTCTCATTAGTGGTACTTACTAGACTAACTTCCAACCATGTGTTCTTCTTTACCGAGAACAGGAATACGTACTGGGTCACGTAGGCTTTACGTGACGTGCCCTTCCCCGAGGACAGTGGTACGCGTGGGGGCTACGTAGGCTTTACGCAGCGTGTCCTTCCGACCCGGAAGACAGTAGAAGGTATTGGGTTACGTAGGCTTTACGTAACGTGTTCTCCCGACCCGGGAGACAAATGGCAAATACTGGGTTACGTAGGCTTTACGTAACGTGTCCTGACTACCCTAAGGACGATGGTCTATAGTCTAGTGAATGCGTAAGTACGTGTAATCATTCCATATCCAACATATCCAACCCAATTCCCAACCCGGGAATCCCATGCCTTGGCTGTGTGAACTCACCTTGGTTTGCTCGACAGATACACAAAGAGTACAGGTAGCAAGTAAATGGTCAACCACGTCCTATCATGGTTATTATGCAAGTCAGGTTTTGACTGAGGTAATACACGTATAGAACATACAAGATAACATGTTTCGAGCACGCATAGAACATGGTAACACTTAGCAGTCAAGAGCATACTTGTGCGTTCTAACCCTGGCCCAACATAACCCGGCCCAATTATATACCGCATATTAACCTTGTGCGATCCAATGTCTAAGCCCGAAAGGTAATCCGCCCAAATAACATATCAGCCCAAACAGATAAGCAGTCCAATAACATAACAGTCATAAGTCCAATTGTTTGGCCCAAACGATTGGCTCGTGACAGTGAAAGCCCAAAACAGTGTACGTGCAAAGGTGGTCTCGAGTCGCAACCGGCGATCTCGAGTCGCAACCGAGAGTTACGAGTCACAGCAGGAGATTACGAGTCGCAACAGGAGGTTGCGAGTCGCAATGGTGATTTCGGCTCATCATGGTCCGGTTACGAGTCGCAACGGGACTCGCAACCATGGTTCTGGCTGATGTTGTTGTGTGGTCTCGAGTGGGGTACCGACTCGCAATTAGTGATACCGAGTCGCAACCGTGTGTGTGTAACTGGTTTCCATAATTCCTGCAACAATCATTCCGTGATTCTAGCAAACAACTTAGGCAGTTTCGGAAATCAGATCAAACAATGTTTATTCAGCATTCAATCATATTCATAACACCTTCACAATCATCATCATTAGCATGTTCATAACAGCATCAAACAACTAGTCGGATTAGCACACAAATCTAAACCGAGTCATAAACATATCATCGGACTAGCATGCAACCTAACCGATTATCATTCATACAAAACCTGATTATATCTATCATCATACAATCAATCCGAAGACCAAGCATAAACAACATAATCTAATCGGCCAACATAATCTAATCGGCCCTAGTTTATTATTATGTGACTCTAATCGGTTTAACCTAAACATAGAGTCATAATATCATACCAAATCATCATCAACATGCCGAGCATATACAACACACATCAATGGATAACATACTAACCGGGAGATAGGATCAAACACAAGAAAAGTGAGCCGAATGGAAGAGCAAGATCTCCGATCCTCTGAGTTGTTCGCCGTCAGTTCTAGGCTAGCCGAGAGAGAGAGCTAGTAGGGTTTGTGTGTGTGTTATGTTTTGTAACAACAATGAGAATCAAACCCTTACCAAAGGGTTTAGTGTTTGCGAGTGGGGAGTGGGCCGAGCCCACTCGGCTGCCTAATGGATCCGTATACCAGGTGTGGCCCAAAAGGCTTGTGTGACCGGTTCTAATGTGCGGTTTGGGTTTGGCTCGATTAACATGCAAACATATATCACACAATGCACATAATAACACGCGTACTCACATAATTATATAATCAAGTTCACATAGTACGTAACATCATAACATTCGTTAACTCAAAGTGTCATATAAGCACGTAACGTTACATCTAAGCAAGTCTAAAGTCCGAGTTGTCACACTTTGGAACTCCTGAAGAAAGAGCAACTTTTCGCCAAATTCTCTAAATGTGAATTTTGGCTTAAGGAAGTTCAATTTTTGGGTCATATCGTCAACGAGCAAGGTATTCATGTAGATCCCTCCAAAATCAGTGCGATTAAGGATTGGGATACGCCTACTACTCCTACTGAAGTTCGTTCATTTCTTGGTCTTACGGGTTATTACCGCCGCTTCATCGAAAACTTCTCAAAGATTGCAGTTCCCCTAACTGCTCTAACTCAGAAGAATAAACCCTTCGAATGGGGATCTAAATAGGAAGAAGCTTTTCAGACCTTGAAACAGAAGCTTTGTGATGCACCTATTCTATCTTTGCCTGAGGGCAATGATGATTTTGCCGTGTATTGTGATGCATCAAACTTGGGTCTTGGCTGTGTTCTCATGCAAAGGAACAAAGTCATAGCATATGCATCGAGGCAGTTGAAGATACACGAGAAGAACTACACCACTCATGATCTTGAGTCAGGTGCAGTTGTATTCACTCTCAAGATCTGGAGACACTATTTGTATGGTACAAAATGTGTGGTTTTCACCGACCACAAAAGTCTTCAGCACATCTTCAATCAGAAAGAACTCAACATGAGGCAATGACGTTGGGTTGAACTTCTAAACGACTATGATTGCGAAATTCGCTACCATCCTCGTGGCTGACGCATTAAGTCGTAAGGAACGTGTCAAGCTTCACTGTGTCAAAGTTCGATCTGATATTCAAACTCGCATCTCTCAGGCTCAACATACTTTTGTCTCACAAGACTTGATGGGTAAGGAAGTACCATATCACATTAAGCCTGATCTTGAGCTAAAAGACGATGGATTGTATTATTTCATGGACCGTTTGTGGTTCCCAAGTCAAGACAATCTTCGCACCTTGCTTATGGATGAAGCTCATAAGTCTCGTTATTCTATTCACCCTGGTGCAGACAAAATGTATAAGGATCTTCGTACTCAGTATTGGTGGCCTGGTATGAAGAAAGACATTGCCTTATATGTATCCAAATGCCTTACTTGTCTTAAGGTTAAGGCTGAACATCAACATCCCTCTGGATTATTGGAGCAACCAGAGATTCCAATTTGGAAATGGGAAAACATTGCTATGGATCTTATTACCAAACTTCTGCGCACTAAGAAAGGTCATGACACCATCTGGGTAGTTGTTGATCGTCTTACAAAGTCAGCACATTTCTTGCCGATACATGAGGATCTATCTGCCGACAAGCTTGCCAAAATTTATGTGGATGAAATTGTATCTCGACATGGTGTTCCTTTGAACATTATATCTGATAGAGATGCTCGATTCTCGTCTCGTTTTTGGAGGACCATGCAATCTGCTATGGGAACCCAACTTAATTTAAGCACAGCTTATCATCTGCAATCAGATGGTCAATCTGAAAGAACAATCCAGACTTTAGAGGATATGCTTAGAGCTTGTGTGATCGATTTTGGTGGTAGTTGGGATTCGTATCTTCCATTGATTGAATTCTCCTACAACAATAGTTATCACTCCAGCATCAACATGGCTCCTTTCGAGACTTTATACGGTCGAAAATGTCGTTCACCAGTCTGCTGGAATGAGATCGGTGAGGCCCAGCTTACTGGACCTGACCTCATTCTAGAGACAACATATAAGGTTAAGAAAGTTCGCGATAACCTTCAGACAGCTAGAAGCCGCCAAAAGAGTTACGCGGATCGATGACGCAAGCCCTTGGAATTTCATGTCGGTGATCGCGTGCTACTCAAGGTTTCACCTTGGAAAGGTGTGATCAGATTTGGAAAGACAGGAAAACTTGCACCTAGATATGTTGGACCATTCAAGATCGTCGAAAGAATCGGAAAGGTAGCCTACAGACTTGAGTTACCTCCTGAACTTGGAAACATTCATCCAACCTTTCACGTGTCTAATCTCAAGAAATGTTTAGCTGATGAGAACCTCCACATACCGCTTGATGAAATTCGTGTTGATGACACGATGCATTTTGTTGAGAAACCTGTGGAAATCATGGACCGTGAAGTCAAATGGCTCAAACGCAAGCGCATTCCACTTGTCAAAGTTTGCTGGGAATCTAAACGTGGACCAGAAATTACTAGGGAACGTGAAGATCAAATGAAGGCGAAATGTCCTCATCTATTCTCACAAGTTTCCACAAAATAAATTTCGGGACGAAATTTCCACAAGTAGGGGAGACTGTGACATCTGTGCTTGTAGTCATTGTATAAACCTTAAATAGTTTAGTTATCAATAAAACAATGTTATTTGATCCTAATGTTTGTTTATTTATGTTTGACATTTTGCATGTTTTGATTTTTGTTCAATTTCAAACTCTATATCGCTTTCTAGAGAGTTATACGCAAACCAATGCGTAAACGAAATCGGTTTAACGCAACAAACACTCTGGAACATCAACATATGTTTAACATACCTTAAATAACCCTTACATAACTTAGAAATAAGTTTTGGATGGTTTGGTGTGTTGAAAACAAGTTTATTTGATCGCATGGACTATTTACGTCAAACTGCGAAAGTATGCCGATTCGTATAGTAACGAACATTCTGGAACTTGATCATAAGTTAAACATACCCTAAATATCCTTTACATAGCTTAGAAATAGGCTTTGAGGGGTTTGGTATAAAATAAACTTTTTGATCAATAGGGATTAAAAGCGTCAAAAGTGCATAAGTTGCATTTTCGCGCATATCTTACGTTCTGAACATATCCGGACATCCAAAAATTTTTGTAATCATTAGAATATCTTATTTTAATGATTGGAATGCGAAAATACCATTCGTCACTTAATTTGGATCGTTTTTGTGTCCGTTCGAGTTTTCGTCATAATTAACCGAATAACGCAACCGTACGACCAAACGAACCAACATCTGAGATGTTTTTGAGCATATTTCATGTTCCCTATACTTAAACTTCGTTATGGAGCCTTGAAAATGGGTTAACGGGGTTTAAATGCGTCAAAAATAGCTTTATAGTGTTGTAGGGACCAAAACTGTCAATATTTGAAACTTTCTGAAACTGGGCATGTGGTGGCGTCACGCCACCACTATTTAGGCTTGCTGTTGCGGCACGCCACTGCCTTATCTGGGCAGAAACTCATGTTTCAGCAATGGCAGGTTATTTTGTAACATTTGCAATACCGTATGATGGTTTTTGGGTACCCCTAGTATTCCAAAACCATGTGCCTTACATGTACGGTCCAGATCAAAGCTCAATTTTCCAGGAACGATCCTAACGGTTCTTCAAACTCTATATAAACCCACTTTTTTTTCACTTCTTCTTCACACCTTTGTTCTCATTTTGCTCTAAGTTGAATCTCTCAAGCTTCATACCTTAGTATTTTTTAGTTCAAACCTTCATAGCTTGGACCTTTTGTAAGTTTCCTTCATGCTTGTTCATATATTTCATGCATGAAAGTCAAACAGTGTTTGACTTTCTGCTTTGACCTCGATTTGGTCAACACGAAGTTCGTTTGAACTTCGCAATGTGAGCATAATCACGATGGTTAGAGTCCCTTGTGACTATACCTACTGATTACCACGTTGATTAGGCGTAGTGACGAGTCATAGTTTCTATCAAAATGCGCATTCATGCGTATTTTGCAACCAAACTATTCTTGGGTATCAAAACCCTTTTTTATATCAAACTTGTTTTCTAACTTCGTTAAACATGTTTTAACATGTTTAACTCGTCACTTTTAGTTTAGTGCTTATATAGGGTCGTAAGATAAGCGGTCTAAACAACCGCTTAGACTTTCGAACCCGACCCATTTGGTCGATCATTAGGATCCGACCAAACACATATTTGTGACCATAGTTGTATAGGGAATAACCTTCCGAGGTTATACCTTATGGTCACATAGTTTACTTATTTGTATGATAGGTAATTATATGCCTTAGGAAAAATGACCAAAATGCCCTTTTTGCGCATAACTTCATTTTTAACATATGTAACTTAACTTTTGCCATATAAACTGATTATTAAACATGTTAAGGCATATAATACTTGTCATAGGACTAGTTAGGCTACTCGTTTGCGCTTTTGCGCAAATGACGCGTTAAAGTAGCGTAAGCTACCTAAACAGGTCATAACGGGTTATGAGCACTTAGGTTAGGTTCCGTTTTAGAATGTGGGCTTTGTTAAACCTTTCTACATGAGTTCTTATACTCATTTGGTTTACGAAACCTCTTTCTATCCGATCTTCCGAGTTAGGTCCGTTATTTAACGTAGTTACCTATATTAGGTGCCGATTGATTCCGTTATCCTTCTAACATTGCTTGGTGGTTATTCAAAGACTTCTAAGCATTCTCAAGTGTAGGATCGTGAAACGACCTAACGAGTCGATCAGAAGAGTGCTCAGACAGAATCAGAGGCGGAATTCATTGATTCTGTCTTTGTTTAGCTTGAATTCACTATTAATTGTCTCGTATATTGATCAGAATGCGATTACAGTCTTGGAGACACTTCGACGGAGCTTCGCCGTCGGAAACTAGAAAGTTGCAACTGATTTCGCTCAAAGGATATATATAGGCATGTGATTCCGCTTGAACATGCTCAAGCGGACTCACATCTCAAGCGGAATCACCATAAAAGCCATATCTTCTGATTTCGCTTGAAATGGATCATCTAATTTCGCTTGAAATGACTCCGTGTCATTTCAAGCGGAATTACCTACAATATCCCATTTCTTGTTTTTCGTGCACTATACAATCAGTTCTAATCTAAGACTCGAACGAAGATGAAGTCGACAGACAACTGCACCAACAGACTCCCCCTTGAATGTTGACGGAATCTTCAGTGAGAGTCTTCAACATGACGACTCTTCAATCTTGATCGGTCTTCTTTCTTTCTTTGCATGTTCCAGGGTCTTCTCTTTGGCTCTAACCTCGTCAGACTCCCCCTTTCACCATGCTGGGATCGCTGTCTGGAATTAGCTATCACCTTGAGATCCATCCCTGGCTTTTTCTCTGTTCAGCTCTTCATTTGCATACAATCTCATCAAACCATAAGTTTTTACTTAAATTAATAAGAAAAACTTACTGGTATAAATCACTCAATCATGATAGTTACATCAAGTTCAAATTAACGATCTTGATTAACTAATCTAATTTTTTTTCTTTTAAACAAAATTTTCAATTTAGCACACAGATTCCCAAACCTATTCATCTTGTTTAGCACTTGAGATTTTGAAAATCAGCTCATCAACATCAGTCGTCGAAAATCTTTTTAAACTTTTCAAAATATGTAGACTAACAGAAATTTAAATGCAGAAATGAAATATGTACAAACACTATTTTTGTGAGTTTGCGAAAGAGAATCATATCATTTTTGAGACACATCACTAGCACCGTTAAGCTTTTAATCGTTTTAGGTTCTAAACGATTCACATAGATTAACGATATTGTTGTCCACATATGTCACACCCCCAAAATCCACCTGCGGAGTATCACCGCTTGGGAGCGTGACTGACCAGGATCAAGCCACCAATCATATCGAACATGTAATAAATATCAATTATAATAAATGTAGACCAATCATTCAATACGATAGGTGTTCAAACATAATCATAGTTTCAAAGTATAGCGGAAGCATAAGTACGAAACCCAAAAGTGTAACATAAGTTCAATAGGTTTCAAAACGTAATCCATGCTCCACAACGACCTGCTCCTCCCTGTGCAAGCTCCATAAGTATCTAACGACCTGCAAGGCATGTAACAGAGGATCAACAACTAGTTGAGCGAGTTCACAGTTTACAGTTCAGTACTAGTATAGTGTGCGTAGTAGTATGTTCGTTCGTTATGTCATGTATCGTATTAGTTTCCATCGCGGCCTCCCAGGCAGGTATGCGAAGATATTAGGGGAATGTTCATCCCGAGTATTCTAGACTAGGTTTACCTGTATCGCGGCCTACCAGGCAGGTGTGCGAAGATTAGTAAATTACAGTTCGCGGCCTTCCAAAGGCAGGTGTGCGAAGTCAGTCATAATATCGCGGCCAACCCTTGGCAGGTGTGCGAAGATCAGTTCAATAAGTGTTACTAGTCTAGTCGTATCCTTATCGTTATGTTCTATCAACTGAGAACGTGCAATAAAGTAATCCAATCCCATTCCCACCCTGGGAACCCCATGCCTTGGCTGTGTGAACTCACCTTGGTTTGCTCGGTATGTTATTGCTTCTAGGGTTTGTTAATCGTCTAAGTCCGTTACACACGACCTAGGATATGTTGCACATGATTCATTCAATTAGGGTTTACAATCCTCGATATTCAAGCAACGGTGCTTTGTGTGATTATTGTGTACACGGTGATAATACATAAAATGTTCACACATGCAGGATCATACCGTTGCATTCAATATCATATAATCATTCACATAGAATCATACATCATGTAAGCAGTCAATCCTATTCACGTAATTCATGCGTAGCGTCCCTGATTTCACAGTTTAATCTTACGTGTACATTATTCTAGTGGCCACTGTTAGCACGCTTTATACATTCAACAGTGTAAATACTTCACGTGTTTAACGAAGTCAGGGAATCAAAGTGTCATACACAACTTAACAGAATTTACATAATATATCATGCAGCTACTTGTTTCAAATAGACAATTACACAGTATCATACAATTACACAATATCAGACAAGTGTGGGGGGGGTTTCCCCTGTTTGAAGGTCGGACTACAAGGCACCACAACCAAAACTCGGGCAACATAAAGGATTGTGAAACTCGGACCTTGCACAGGCAATAAACTCGGACACATTTTCCTTGCAACCAAATTCGGACATCTCCTATATGGGTAAAAGGTCGGACCACATTTTCTTGGGAGAAACTCGGACCCTTAATTGCTTTTGAAAGTCGGACAAGGGTAAGGGGTAAAACTCGGACCCCTTACACCTCTCAAACCTCGGACCACTTTATTTTATCATCAAGGTCGGACATTATCAACAAAGGGGGAGGGAATTAACCTCGGACAAGGGATTGAAACTCGGACCTAGCAAGATGTAAAACAAACTCGGGCTTAAGTGTGGTATGTAATTAAGTCGGACTAGGGTGGCTTGCACTAGCAAACTCGGACCAAAAATCATGTTCATAACCTCGGGCATGTAAGTTATCCAAGAACTCTTATATGATTTATGCATAAACTCAGACATCTACCTCTTTTAGAAGCTCGGGCTAGGTGATGTGGTCATAAAACTCGGACCATACCATTCGTTCACAAAGCTCAGACAACAAAAAGTCATACGAATGTTTTATTCAATTGAGATCGTAACAGTTACGTTTTGCTATCATACGAACAGGAAACCCTAAATTCATACGTTTGCAATACACTGATCAAAGCAATGACCACTATGTCTACATCTCACGCATCAAAATCATCAAGCAATTGATTATATGACTAATCATCTTCATAACACAACAATCAACATCAATCAAAAACACAGAAGCATCATGTGAAGACTAGGGTTTACACGCATTTCAAGAATTAAGCATTGCTAACAATCAAACGATTAATAACAAATGATAACACAATTACCTTGGATGATTCTAGAGAAGGAGGGGAATCAAAAGTGATGAGTATCTTGGTGATGATGATTGCCAGAGAATTAGAGGATTGCAAGTACGTGTTTTGGTTTGTGTGCTAATGATTAGTGAAAAGGGATTAGGGTTAAGTATTACTAGAATTCCACTAATTGTCCTCTACATCCTCAAGTATTATATTTTACAATAGTGCACTATCTCAATTCACCACCAAGTTTACACATTTGACAAGTTTATCACAATTAACACATAGTCATGCACAATCACACAATACACTTCATTATACCAAAACGTATACAATTCTATAGTAATCAATTGTGCAAATAAACAGCTAAACAATACTTGAACGTGCAATAAATGCGAAATAGAAATCTTGGAAATTCGAGTTGTCACATTATCCCCAACTTAAAAGAAATTTCGTCCCGAAATTTGGTACGCACTCACTGAGGAAGCTAGGTAAGCTGTATTGTTCACTGGTTTTCCTGGGGTGTCACAACATAAACTCAATCTAAAAACTTTCGAAATGCTTACCGATACGTTAAGGTCTATTAATTTTGCACTAAGTTCTTATGGACCCCACGATCTCAGCATATCCCCTCATCATGCAATACAATGACTCAAGTAATGCCTTTAAACTTAGATCAACTGTGATTTGTGCGAAAACAACGCAGAATGTTTAAACATTAACAATCAGGTCGATACTTTCGTATACCCAGAGAAAGTCCAATGTTTAAACAAAATAAAGAAACTAAAAACAAGTTGAAATTGTTTAAGCTTTAACCACCAGATCGATACTTCCGTATACGCAGAGGTGATCCAAAGCTTAAACGAAACACCAAAGAAAATAAAGCAGAACGTTTAGGCACTAACATCTAGGTCGATACTCACGTATATGCAGAGGATGTCCAATGCTTAAACAAAATAAAGAAATAAAACAAGTTTAAGTCTTTGCAAAAAGAAATACACAATCACAGTATCATTTTCAGCAAAGTTATTAAAGCTCACAAACTTAACAAATTTTTATGCTTTTTGGCATTCAGCAATTACTGAGTAGGCACACAATCAAGAAGGACAAAACAAAGTACTATGCTTTCAATCATGTTTCCCACTAGAACTAGGCTTTTTCATTTATGTTTGTATCGTTATCGCAAATCTACTAGTCTAGCTGAGCCTATCGTCACATCTTTAGTGAGACCGTTTATCACTATTAGACTTTACATTTCTTTAGCATGCTGTGATAGTCCACTGGTTTACTATCATCTCCTCTTGTCTCGACAAAACTCATTTTTGAATTTTTTCAATGTTTTTGACTTTTTCAAATTTTCTAATTAATTTTTTTAAAATTTTTACTCCCCCTAAAATCAAAATATATTTCAATTTTGATTTTCTGGGAAAATTTTAAACAACCTGTACAAACTTGACAACTTGATGAGAATCGCTTCAATTCTCCATCCACCTGGTGTAAACAATCAGAACTCCCCCTTACAACAAGCTATTTTCCCATTGTGATTTCAAAACACTTAAGTTTGTTTTAATCAAAATGGTTTTTCCAGAAAATTAGTTTGTTTATTAACCACTTGTAGGTTCGGGGACACTTCATCACTTTGTTCACCTCAAACACATGAAAGGTTTATCATTTCCGGTTTTAAACTTCAACACCACTTGTAGAAAATCAAGTACAATTTAATGTCCTTGATTAACCACTTGTCTATCGAAATATCAATGATCAAACTATCATCCACTTTGGTGATATTTCTCAAGAAAGATGCCGATTCAAGTTCCACGCTTACCAACCTGGGAACTCCGGCAAGTCAGGTTTTTTTCATTTAAACAGATTCACCCAAGCCTGACGGTCCTTGGGTGATTTTGAATTCTTGTTCAACAATGGTGGAAAGTTTGCATCATCCATTGTTAGACCAGAATTCTCATTTTTTACCTCAACACATAGCTCTTCTGATTTTGATGAATTAGATTCATTGCCTGAACATGGCTCCTTTGACTTTGTCGAGTTAAGATCATTGCCAACAACTGGCTCCTTTGTTTCTGAGAAACAAATTCATCACCAGGAAGTGAAAACTTCACTTTCTTTGTTTTTTTAATCTTTTGATTAACAACTTTCTCTTTCTTCAATACCCCTTTAGTCCTCAGATTTTTATCTGATGAATCCGTTTTGCTAGACTTGTCATTCTTTGGAGAGCAAGACGATTTATCAGAACTTTTGTCTGTTTTACCAGTTGTATCCGAGGACAAAATCCTTTCCAAATACTCTCTTGCCTTCTTTCTCTTCTTCCTCAGTCTATCTTTCTGCCCTTGAGAAAGCTTAACTTTCTTTTATTGAACTTTCTGTTCTTGAACTTTTGGTTCTTGAACTTTCTGTTTTTTGGGCTTGACACTAACTGGTTTCTTTGCCATTTTCTGAAATTCAGCCCTCGATCTTTCCTTTGATCTCATTGGGCAATCTCTGGCAATGTGACCTATGATATTGCAATTAAAGCATCTCCTTGTCTCAAAACTCCAACTCTGGCAGTTAACAACAATGTGTCCTTGATAACCGCATTTGTAACACATTCTGTTATCGTACCAATCACCACTTCCAGTACAAACATTCAGATCATAACATTGTTTGGCTTGGTGATAATCATTTCTCCTCCTGAAAGCTGAATTTGGCTTTGAAGCACTGTGGTCAAACCTGCACCACTCATTACCACCTATTTTTGAGTTTTGAGTTTTGATTTTTCATTTTTTTTGGTTTTTGATGTGATTGGATGATTGATCTGATGAACTTTTATTTTCTTTTTGAACATTTTTCAAATTTTTCTCTTTTTGTTTTTGATTTGCATACTTTTCCAAAGGTTTTTGCTTTGAACATTCACCTTTTTCTGTAGAATGCAAATCAGTTTTTTGAAACTTTTCTTTTAATTTCAAAAATAATTTCTTTTTCTTAATTTTTTCATTTTCATCATCAGATTTCTCATTGCAATCTTCAATTTTGACTTTGTCAAAATTTGTGACATTGTCGCTTATTGGAACAGAATTGATCGGTTTTGGACAACGATGATTCAAAAACTCTGATGAAGTCACAAAACCTTTCAATTTCTTTTCAAGCTCATCAATTTTAGCTCTTGAATTCTCAGCTTCATTTTCAAGCTGAGATATTCTTTCAAAATGAGACTTGATTGACTTTTCATATTCAATCTTAATGTTTTCAAGAACAGACTTTTCATTGTCCAAAACTTTTATCTGTTCTTGAAATTTTGTTTCATTTGCTTTCAAATTTTTGTTTTCCAGCTTTATCCAGAAATCTTCATTTTCTGAAGATTTTTTTTTTTGCTTTCAAACTCTTTTTCTTTCTCTTTCAAAACCTTGTTTCCTAATGTCAAACTGTTCAAGTCACTTAACAGTTTAACATTTTCAGATTTCAGTTTCTCACAATTTCCCTACAAAATAAGAATCTGTTTATCATCAGTTTGCTTCTCATCTTTCAACTTTTTGACTTCCAATGTCAAACTTTCCGCATCCTTCAAGAGTTTGCCATTTTCAGTCTCAAGTTTATCCCATTTAGAGCACACTGATTCAGAACTTGCGGATCCAATCTTCACAGATTCTTCATTCTTTGAAACTTGCTCTTTCTCTGTTTTGTATGTACCTGCACAAAAGATTTTAACGAAATCAAGAGGATTCGCTTTCTCATCAATATAACAACCCCTCTTGTAATCGTATTTCAAATCTCTTTTTGTTACCCAACACACAATGATTCTTCTATTTATTTCATTTATCACATCTAAATTTGTTTCATCTAGATTCATTCTTACTTTTTCAATCAATTCTATCTTCTTTTTATACATTTCATAGTTGTGAGTTTTAAGTTTGCCGATGAATTCCTTTAGATGTAATTTTGAAAAACATGAATCCTTTCTCATATTTTTCAAAAATTCACTCCATTCATCAGGTAATGCATCTGCAAACTTTTCTATCTTTTCAGCATCGCATCTGATAAAAATATCTCATGATCTTTTAAGTAACCAAGTAAGACTCCATATCGGTTTTCTAGATCATCCAATGTTTCATTTTTCAAACACACAAAATATTTAAACCTTTTGACCCAACCATCCTTTTTCACATTTCTATAACTATCATCTATAAACCCTCGATTCCAATTGTTAAATCTTTCAAAATAATAATTTTCTTTTTCATTAAACATCATTGCCATTTTTCAAGAGTCCTAACAAATTTCACACAAAACACACTTTCAAGTGAAATAAAGTTTTCAAGCGAAATCAGAATAATTTTTTCAAGCTGAAAACAATTTCAAGCGGAACTAGGTGAATTAATGTTCAAGCGAAATCAGGTAAATTCAGGTTCAAGCGAAAACAGGTGATGATTCAAGCAGAATATCTAACTCAAGCGGAATCAAGTGTCACTCGAGCAGAATCAACTATTTCGCTTGAAATTACTTTACTTTTCGAGCGGAATCAAAATTTTTCAAGTGAAATACCTTATTTCGCTTGAAATTACCAAGACTTTTCAAGCGGAATCAAAAAGCCTCGTTCAAGCGGAATCAGATTTTAGGTCAATTTCTGTCTATTTTAGGCCGAATTTTGATCTCAAACTCTCTAGGGTTTGTTAAAGTACTGTTTTACACAATATATGAAAAACTCAGACCATTTTAACCGTGATAACTTGATTTAATGTGAAAAGAAGGTGAAGAACTCAGAATTTTCCAGCAAAAACGAGCTAAACGGTAAGAAGTCTTCCTCCTGAGCTCTGATACCACTTGTAGGATCGTGAAATGACCTAACGAGTCGATCAGAAGAGTGCTCAGACAGAATCAGAGCCGGAATTCATTGATTCTGTCTTTGTTTAGCTTGAATTCACTATTAATTGTCTCGTATATTGATCACAATGCGATTACAGTCTTGGAAATACTTCGACAGAGCTTCGCCGTCGGAAACTAGAAAGTTGCAACTGATTTCGCTCAAAGGATATATATAGGCATGTGATTTCGCTTGAACATGCTCAAGCGGAATCACATCTCAAGCGGAATCACCATAAAAGCCATATCTTCTGATTTCGTTTGAAATGGATCATCTGATTTCGCTTGAAATGACTCCGTGTCATTTCAAGCGGAATTACCTATAATATCCCATTTCTCGTTTTTCGTGCATTATACAATCAGTTCTAATCTAAGACTCGAACGAAGATGAAGTCGACAGACAACTGCACCAACATCAAGTGAGTACATAGTCCCCTCTTTTACTATTTTCAAACATTTTGGGGTGAAACACATGTGCCTAGTTGTTACTTTCGTGTTTTTCATGCTTTCATAACATATACTTGCTATGTTCATCAGTACACATATAGTACATGATTTTATCCATGTTTTTGCTATGTATGTTTTATTAACATGCTAGTACATTGATTTTTATAAACACACATGTTTCATATGTTCATTTCAGCATATGTACACATTGTTTTACATCATATTCATGCTATGTATGTTCATTTATTGCATACTTAGTACATTGTTTTCACATAACATGCTTACATTTGGTATGACATTTGGTTTGTTTAAATGGGACAAAAATACGTTCATTAACATTGGACATGCCGCTTGGTAGTAAGTAATGGTACCATAGGAATTGACAACTCCCGTTCCAGAAATCCTAGGTTTGTTTGGGTGGCAGGAATGACTGAATCCAATATACATAATTCAGATAAACCTTTAATTTGTTTAAGGGTTTGTCGCCACAGTCGCAAGGCTTGAATGTATGCGTTTTAGCAATACCGCATAGATGTTTGTATCACTAAAGCATGCATTTATTTTACAAAACATAACTTTGATTTAAACTATGATTTATTTCAATACCTTGTTTTGTGCATTTTACCTATGGTTTTAGTTGACACATTTCACTTGCCATACATGACATTTGGTTACACATTACATGATTTACATTTGACAATAGACATTGTTTACACATAAACATTTTGACATTGGTTTAAACAAGACATTTTGATGGTTTGTTTGGTTAAGTAATTTAAATAACGAGGCATGTGTAATATGATAAAAGCATGGTGGATACGCTGTTGGTACATCCTATATATAAGTGCTTTTATGATATTACATGTCGTAGCGTTATTTAAACCATTTCAATTTAGACATATTACATTTTGTACAAAGAACATAACTTCACAAAACTTTGTTTTACAAACGACATATCTTATACAAAATCATTTTACTTGGTTATTTATTTAACCAGATCTTTCTTTTATATCATCTGATCTCTTATCGATTTTTCGCATGATTTACAAAAGAAAACACTTTACAAGATTCATGACTTACTTTTGTTAAACATTTCTTTAAACTTACAAGTCATGAATCCTAAATCAATAAACCTATGTATCTCACAGACATTTTTATGCTGACGTACCTATTTTCCCATGTGTTTTCAGGAGCTGATGCATAGGTTTGATCAGGATACACTAGGGCGGACTCGGGCCTTAGTGACATAAAAGAAGCAAGATTAGTTTAAATAATGTTATGTACTCTTTGTTTCTTTCATTTTAAGACAATGTAACCCTCTTGTTTAATAAATAAAACAAAACTTTAAATACCATGGTTGTGAAACAATAATTCTGTTGCTCGACTCCCCGACGTTTCCGCCGCGGTTTGTTGTTTTACGCGGTCGGGGTGTGACAGAATGACCATTCGATCGAATGATCATCCGACCAGATGTCCATCCGACCGGATGCCCATCCGATCGGATGGCCATCCGATCGATTGGCCATCCGACCCACTACTCCACCGCCTTAACTCTCTCTCACACTATAAATACCCACCTGTCACATCACTGTTCACTGATGTGACAGCTCTATCCGACCAACTCGTTCCCAGCTCATTCTCAAGCACATTTCACTCGATTCAAGGCCATTTTCGTAAGTTTTCTTCCTAAATCTTGTACTTCCATCATCACTACACACTTTCTCATCATCTTCTCCATCAAAATCACTGTTTTTCACCATGAATCACCTGATTCGGACTCCTTGAAGGTGACGTCATCTTGGTTTTCTTGAGGAAACTGTTGGGTGACTTCATCTCATCAAGATTGGTTCAGATCTAAAGGATTTCCACATAATTTTACACGAATCTCAACAAAACTTCAACATTTATCAACTGATTTCTACTCTTCTTCAACTTTTCTTCACTTTTACTAAGAACCGATGGAATCTAGACTCGTTCAGGCTCTTTACTCATACTCTAGATGAGAATCGGTCTGAGAACTGATTTCCACTGAAGAGACGACTAATTCACGGGTTGAACATGAAACTCCATTGAGAACAGTTGAGTCTGGTCGAGTGGGGTGATTCCCATCCTATCGGCTGAGCTGGACTTGGTACGGTTTCCGTTGTTTGACAACGTCGTCACGCCGTCTCGGTTAAACTTCAAAGCTTTTAACTTGGAAAATTTTACAAAATTTTCAAAACAACAGATCACCCAAATCGAATAGCCATCTGATCGGATGACCATCCGATCGAAGGACTATTTGACCAGGTGACTTGTCTTTTATAAACTCTCAACACTTAAATGATTTGATCAAACTTCAAACTTCAAGTCCCTCGATCGAATAGCCATCCGATCGAATGGCCATCCGTCCCAATGACCATCCGACCAGATGACTTGATTTATACTACAACGAAAACATCAAAAGTTTCAGATCAATTCAAACACACTCACTCAAACGAATGACCAACCGTTCGAATGGTCATCCGTCCAGATGACCATCTGTCTAGATAATCATCCGATAGACTCACCATTCGACACTTATGTCATCCGATGCACTGTTACACACCGTTCAACGCTCACGCTACTGTTCTATGCTCAGGCTAACTCTAAGCGCTCCCTTCAATCCAATACAGTAGGTGTTTAGCAAACTACGGACTACTGTGAGTATACTCGAACCCTTTTTCGCTAAACGCACTTTTGGGTGTTACATACATTATCTATATCAAATCACATCAACACATAATGCAAACATTTTTAACGCTAACCGCTCTCGCATGTTATACGTGACTCGATGAATGCTTGAATTTTATGTTTACACAGTGATTATTGCCTGACACCTTAGCAACGATAGTACTATAGTTTGGACTCAGCACCTGTCGTGGACAGGGTTGTTAAGGGTTTTACTTCACATGGTCGCAGTGGTGATAATGTGTTGCGCATTCTACGCTCGCAGTCATGTTGGTTGCATATGTCATTGTCGATAGCTTACTTGATTCACCTTTTTACGTGTTACATGCTGGTTATGCATAAACGATTTCGCTACTATATGCTACTCAAACTTGTGTACTCACCTTTACACTCTGTGTATTGACTTTATTTTAACGTATGTGACAAGTTGATTAGGATGCTATGTCTGCTGTGATGAAACGAAGTAGGAGGTCTAGAAACAAACTAAATAAATCTGAGTTGTCGGAAAAATACTTTGTTTTTGACACTATTATCTGTAATGACTGTTTATGCTTTATATATTAATGGTATCGGACATTAATGCTAAATATATCATCACTAATAGTTGTTGTAGGATCGTTTTCTGACCCAAATGAGTCGATCAGAAGAGTTTTTGCTCCATACGAAAGGCGGAAACAGACGTATCAAGTTCAATTCAGCTAGAAATTCACTTTAAACTGTCTTTTGATTGATTTAACAATGTTTTACAACGAGTTGACACTTCGGCAGCAGTTCGGTACTCAATCCGGAAAGTTACAAATGACAAGGCATCAAAGGGGTATTTATAGGGGAGGTGATTTCGCATGAAATACTACAAACGAAATCAAGTTTCACACGAAATCAGATTTCGTGCGAAATAACCATGTGATTTCATACGAAATAGTTGTTTGCTATTTCGTGCGAAATACCTTCACACCCACATTTCTCGTTTTACGTGCCCTGATCTATCTAATACAAAACAAGACTCGATACAAGACGAAGTCGACAGACGTATGCACCAACAGACTCCCCCTCGGATGTTGACGAAGTCTTCAGTGTCGAGTCTTCAATCTTCAGTCTTTATCAGTCTTCTCGAACTCTTTAGAAGTATCTAACAATATAAAGCATCCTCAATCTCTATCTTCTCTTCATCTCCAGAATCTCGATCAGGCTTTAATCTTCACTCTAATTCTCTTGATCAGATCTCTTGATTCCTTAAGTTCATTAGCATCATCAACTCTTCTCCCTCTCGGATGTTGATCTACTAGTATGATCTTTAGATCTATGATCAGAACCTGGCTCACATTCTTCCCAGGATTTGAACCTAGCTTTTTACCAATCAAGCTCCTTTTTGCTGGTCTGGCTTTCACAGGATCAAGATTGTGACCTGGCTCACATCCTGCTCAGAATCGAAACCTGGCTTTCTCTAATCACAAACTCCTCAGGAATCGACTAACCCAGCTCTTATTCATACCTACACAATCTCTACCTCACAATAAATTTCACAAATTTACAATTTGACAAATTTATACACCACTTGCAGGTAGATATCAATCAATAAATGATTTAACAATGTTAATCTCTGATGAACCACTTGTACGAAAAACATTTTACTTTCAAATTCACTTTTCATTTCAAACCGATTCTCCCTCACAGATTGTCCTTCAAGTTTAGCACTTGGAATTTTGAAAATTAGCTTTCCAACATCAGTTGTCAAAAATAAGATGAAATAAAATCTTTTTTTATTTTCAAAGCTTTATGCTAAAACACTCTTAAAATCTTTTTGGATTTTTGAATGAAATGAAATGCAGAAAAAAAATATTTACATACAATATTTTTGTGAGTTTGTGTAAGAGGATCATATCAGTTTTTGAGACAAATTAACATTTTAAGTTCTAAACAATTCACTTAGATTGTCAGTATACTGATCCACTTAAATTTTCACACAAAGTTCAACTGTTTCGAGATACGAGATTAGTGTTTTAATAGACTTAAACTTATTCGTGTGTCCCACCACTTGAATATACTCCCGTATCCAGATCCCAATATTCAGTCTTACAGGTGAGTATACCTAGATGATATCTGTTAAAGGGTTAAACGCGAAACCATGAGAGCTCAGGCTATTGCTTTCGCAAAATCAGAGAGATGATGGTTCGACTTTAGGTGTGTTCCCTTTAGAGAATCTTTTCTTCAACAGCACATAAATAGCATTTTTCAATGTTTCATCATTTTTTGTACTGAGGGTGATGCTATATTTCAAGCAAGCGAAAAGTATTATACGGGGACTAGGCCATTGCTTCCGCAAAATCAGAAGTCCCGGGATAATACCCCAGATATCACCAAGCATAAAGACCTAGTATCTCAGAAAGAGGGATCTTTCAAACAAGATTTCGGGGGTTACCCATATATCCAAGAAGAAATGTTCCCCACGAGATAAGCAAGTTTGAAATTTATGTTTATTTCTCGAAAACAATATACTAAATGTATAAAAACCTATTGGCATATCCGCAGTGAGATTGTTTATCACATTTTTGACTTTCCATTTCTTTAGCGTGTTGTGATAGTCCACTGATGTACTATCATTTCCTCTTTTTCACAACAAAACTCTTTTTCATTTTATCATGTTTTTGGATTTTTCAAATTTTCTAATGTTTTTGAATTTTCTGAAATTTCTTACTCCCCCCTAAAATTCAAAACCATGTAAAGAAAATATTGAAAACAAACTGTACAAGTAAAGTGACAACTGTTGTGAATTGCTTCAATTCTCCATCCACTTGGCATAAACAATCAGAACTCCCCCTTTCAACAAACTATTTTCCCATTATGATTTCAAAACACTTAAGTTTGTTTTAATCAAAATGGTTTTTCCAGAAAATAAGTTTTTGTTGATTTTACCACTTGTAGGCTAGGGATAACTTCATCACCTTGTTTTCAACCACTTGTAGGTTCATAAACCAAACACACCACTTGTAAAGATAAGATATGACAAAATCAAGATAAAACGACCACTTGTAGAAAATCAAGTACAACTTAATGTCCCTGATTTACCACTTGTAGATACAAACCTCCTGTCAATCACTTGTAAATCGAAATATCACAGTTACCAACCTGTGAATTTCTCAAGAAAGATGTCGATTCCTACTCCCCAATTACCAACCTAGGAGTTCCGGCTAATCAGGTTTTTCAGTTAAGAATGTTCTCCCAAGCCTGACAGTCCTTGAGAGATTCCGAGTCATCAACACTCGGTTTCTTACCTTTCCTCTTCTTCTCATAGAATTCCTTTACCCCTTTTGCCTTCCCATCAATCATTTTTCCAAAAATATGTTTCACTTTGGGGTTAAAGGCTTTTTCAACATCAAATTCCTACTTTTTAGAAAAAAATTGATTTGAAATCTCAACTTTGCCAACTTTTTGTTCGAAATTTTCAGCCCTCAATAGTGGAAAATTTGCATCATCCATTGGAGGTACTGATTTTACACTTTTTGATTCAACATATGGCTCCTCTGACTTTGTGGAATCAGATTCATCGCCAGAAGATAGCTCCTCTGATTTTGACGAATCAGAATCATTGCTAAAACTATCATCAGATTTCTTAACAACCCACTTTTGGATGTCAAGATTTGATTTTCTCTTATAAAACCTCTTTGAACATTCACCAACCTCAAATTTTGAGTTTTTGAAAACTATAAAAGGTTTGGTTGGTGGTTCATTTTCAACCATCTTTTTTTTCAGTTTACGAGACACTTCCTGTTTTGTTTGAATTGCCTTTGGACAATTCCTGGCAATATGACCAATTGTTTTGCATTGAAAAGAGGTTCTCGTTTCTTTCTTTTGAACAACTTCATTCTTCATTCCTTCTTGCTTCTTTGCAAGGAATTCTCTGTTAGATTGTTTCCAGAATGAACTTTTCTCCTCTTCTTCCGAGCTTGCTCCTGAAACAAACACAGTATTTGTTTTAGAAATTTTATCATTTTTATGATTTTCTGGTGGAATAAATCCAAGACCTTTCTTTTTGAAATTACCGTTATGGTTTGGTTTCTTTTGAAAACTAGAACCAGAACTGTAACCCTTTTTCTTGTTTTCTCTTTGTTGAACTCTTGAGGTGTATTTTTTAGGTTTTTCAGAAAGATTTACATCTTTTATTTCAGAAATATTAATTTCTGTTAGTTTGAAAACCTTTTTGATCATTTCAGTTTTGACACCTCTTATTGGAAATTCTTCATCAGAATATAATTTGTCAGAATCATTCAAAGTATATGCCACTATGAATGTTTCATTAACAAGAATTCTTTATTGTAAACTCTTTTTCCCTATTTGACTTTTAAACTTGACGTGTCGGATTCAGACTTTGACTCTGATTTTGACTCCGACTTTGACTCCTCGGTTTCATCGTTATCCAACACCTGATCGACCACTTTCTTTATTAATTCTGACTCATGATCAGTGTCAGATGATGTAAAAGTGACATAAATGTTGTCTGGCAAATTTTCTAAAGACTCAGACTCCCACTGTAAATTGGTTGCCTTTTTGACTCTTTCTGAATTTAGATTTCGTGGAGAATATCCATTTTCAAGCGGGGGTGGACACTTGTTGTAACTGACACTTTGTTTCTTACCAGAAACTTTCACTTCAGTTTTCTCTTTTATTTCAGAAATCTTCTCTTCAGATGTTTCTTCTTCAAATGCCTTCATGCCTTCAACGGGTGGATAAATCCTGTCAATGACATAAGAAGTACATGAGTAACTTTTTAACAATCTATTAACTCTTTCTGTTTCAATCCTCTGTGTTTCCAGTTTTTGTTCAAGAACAACACATTTCTCGATGTAATTGTTGACCACTTTCTGCTTTGTCATGAAAGCTCCTTGAAGTGTTTTCATGGCTGTTACCTGTTCACTGCTGGATTGATTGTACTGATTCATCGCTTTGTTTAGAACATCATATGATTATCTTAATCTGTTCATGTTGTGAATCAAAGTACTGTTTTGCTTCTTCACTGCTTCACAGTTTTCACATTTCACAGGAATCTTTTGTGCATCAGCTTCTGTATCAACTTTGAAAGCTGGAACCTCTTTTACCGTTCTCTTGATTACAGGAACTTCTTCATCATCACTGCTGACAGGTTTTCTAACTTTCTTCTTTTTCTTTCGATTCTTTTCATCATCACTGTCACTCTCTTCCATCAATCTTAAATGCTCTTCCATTTTTCTTGCATAATAACCATCATCATTATCGCTGTCTTCAGCAACACGAGCAACAAAAGCTTTGTGATTTGAAGTTTTGTTAGGATCATAATCATACCAACTGAAATTTTCCCAGCTAAGACCTTCTGTTAATCTTTCATCATCTTGATCTATCAATTTTGTCATCAAATATGCTTTCTTTGATGATTCCTCGATTGCCTTCTTAGCATGTGCAGTTTGTGGTTCTTGTTGATGTGATTGTTGAGCAACTTGATGATAAATCGCTTTCCGATAGTAGTCATTGTTGTTGAACGGATTTTGAGCTCCACTTGCTTCGCGATTTGTGCACTCCCTCTTGAAGTGTCTCTTTTCCCTGCAACGAAAACAAGTAACTTTAGATTTATCAAAACCTAAAGTAGAAACATTTGCATCACAGAAGTCATCTTTTCCTGTGATCTGTTTGAATTTCTCAGCTCTTCTCAACACACTCGCCAAACACCACTTTATATCCATCAATTCCATCTCCTCAGCATCAATCTGATTGTAATCCTCTTTTGTCAGCATTGGATTCCCGATCCTTCCTGCTACTAAGCTCCCATATGATTCTAAAACAGTCCCTAACAAAGACATGTGACTTTTTGCAACTTCTTCTAAGTAATCCTGATCATTATCAAGATTCAATACAATGTTGCATTGTAACTTCTTGCCATTCTTGGTTGCTGACAAGTTTGGATCAAATGATGGATATGACGAAAAACTTATTTTACTGTTTGATCCTTTAGATGACCCTCCAGATGAACTCTTAGCATTGAATGCAGTCTCAACCTTTGGTGACATGTTCGTCTTATCATTGATACCTGCTTTGTAATAAAGACCGATATCTTGTTCACCATCAAAGTCTTTCATTCTTGAAATCTTTCTTTGTTCCATTTCCTGAGCTTCAAGCTTTTCAATGAACTTGCTCAGTGTTAGATTCCCAAAATCTTTCTTGTTTCTCAACATCATGAGATATGTGCCCCAAGTTTTATGTGGCAATGCATCAGCCAATTTTTCAATCAAATCCTCATTATCCTTTGTGATGCTCACCCTCTTCATGTTGACTAACAAATTGCAGTATCTTTCAATAATCTGCTTGGTGCTTTCAGTTCTCAAACCACGGAATAGATCAAATTCCTTTTTCAAAAGTGATTTTTTGTTCTTGATCATTTCTTTACTTCCAACAAACTCTGATTTTAATACTTTCCAAATCGAATAAGCAGTTCCATTGTGTTGCAATAAAACCAAGATATCTTCCTTAATTGCATGATGTAACAAACTAGTCATCATCTTTTCATCTTTGTATTTCTTTTTCTCTTCAGCACTAAGATCTTTAATTGCAATAACCTCCTCATCATCAGTCATCGGTCTAACATATTTCATCTCAACACATTCCCAAGCATCCAAGTAATTAGCTTGTACCCAATTCTCAAATCGTTCTTCCCATCCTTTATACTCCTCGATATTCATGAGCTTTGGCGGTTTTTGCATGGTACCCATTTCATTTTCCAACATCGCTTGTTGAGTAATAGTAATCGGAGTAGCAAACGCGTAGAATTCCTCTTCCATGTTTCGGTTTTCAAGAATTAAAAAACAGTCAGTTTCAAACGGAAGCAACTTTCACGCGGAATAGCCTTCTCAAACGAAATATCCCTCTTCTGCGAAATAACCTGTTCAAACGAAAACACCCTGCAGAATTACTACAAACGAAATTAGTTCACACGAAATACCTCTTTCACACGAAATGACTAATTTCGTGCAGAATCACCAAACGAAATACCACTTTGATGCGAAATAGGCTGATTTCGTACGAAATTCTCACACGAAATACTAATTTCGTGCGAAATCAATCAACTTTTCACACGAAATACTAATTTCGTGCGAAATAAACCACACTTTCAAGCAAAATCAATCACAGAATGTGATTTCGTGCGAAATCAAAGCACTATTTCGTGCGAAATACTGCTGATGTCATCATCTCGAGCTGTTTTTGTCGAAACTGATCAGGTTTTTGTACGATTTTAAGTCTGAAACTTTCAAGGATTTGTTAAAACACTATTGCGCGTATAATGTGAGAAATTTAAGTCATTTTGTCTATAAAAACTTGTTCATTGTGAAAAAGAAGGTGTAGAAATCAGTTTTTGCAGCTGAATTGGTAAGAACTCTTCCTCATGAGCTCTGATACCACTTGTAGGATCGTTTTCTGACCCAAACGAGTCGATCAGAAGATTTTTTGCTCGATACAAAAGGCGGAAACAGACGTATCGAGTTCAATTCAGCTAGAAATTCACTTTAAACTGTCTTTTGATTGATTTGACAATGTTTTACAATGAGTTGACACTTCGGCAGCAGTTACAAATGACAAGGCATCAAAGGTATTTATAGGGGAGGTGATTTCGCACAAAATACCACAAACGCAATCAAGTTTCACACTAAATCAGATTTCGTGCGAAATACCTTCACACCCACATTTCTCGTTTTGCGTGCCCTGATCTATCTAATACAAAACAAGACTCGATACAAGACGAAGTCGACAGACGTATGCACCAACAGTTGCTATGGATTCTCTTGAACAATCTGTTTCGCTCAGTGCCACGCCCCGATGTTTCCGCCATCGGTTGGGGTGTGACAGATGGTACTTTAGAATCCAGCTACTAGGAGTTTTAAAATTTTGTCAGACTGGCATAAAAGTCGGGGAGTGTTGTAACAGAATTATTGCTTCATAACCATGTAAAACATCAAATCGTGGCGAAAACGTCGGGGAGTGTTGTAACAGAATTATTGTTTCACAACCATGGCATAAAAGTTATATTTTATTTATCAAACAAACGAGTTTCATTGTCTGAAACAAAAGATACAAGAGTACATCACATAAATTAAACTAAGTCTATCTTCATTTTAAGTCTCTAAGGCACAGGTCCGCCCTAGTGTCACGAACATCATCCTAAGCAACAGCTCCTGAAAACACATGTGGAAATAGGTACGTCAGCATAAAAATGCCTGTGAGTAACATAGGTTTTGTGAAAATTGGATTCATGACTTAGGTTTTAGAAAAATGTTTAATAAAAATTCAGTCATGAACCTTGTAAATTGTTTTATAAATCATTTGAAAAGCGATAAAATCAGATGATATGTATAAATAAAAGAATAAAGTATGGTTAAATGAATAACCAAGTAAAATAAGTTGTGTAAAATAAACTGTTTTGTAAAACAAAGTCTTGTGAAAAATATGTTATTTGTGTAAAATGTATAAGTCCAAATTGAATGATTTAAATAACGCTACGATATATAATATAATACAAGCACTTATATATAGGAAGTACCAGCGGCGTATCCACCATGCTTGTACCATACTACACACGTGTCGTTACTTAAGTCACTTAAACAAACCATCGATGTATAAAGTCCATGTTTAAACCAAATGTCAAAAGTTCTTGTATAAACCATGTCAATTGTTAAAAGTCAAAATGTAGCCATGTAATGTGTAACAAATGTTATGTATGGTATGTAAAGTGTAATCACTTAAACCAAATGTAAGAATGTACAAAACAAGGTATTTTGAATATATCAAAAAGTTATGTTTTGCAAAGTAAATGCATGTTTTAATGATACAAACATTTATGTGGTAAGTTAACGCATACATTCAAGCCTTGAGACAAACGGATAACCCTAAGTCAAGGTTATCAAAAGAAATGTCATCGGATTCAGTCATTCCTTTCATCCAAACAAACCTAGGATGTCAGGAACGGGATTTGTCAAGTCCTATGGTACCATTACTTACTACCGAGCTGCGTAGCTAATGTTAATGAATGTATACAAGTCCCGTTTGTGCAAACCAAATGTTATACCAAATGTAAACATGTTATATGAAAACAATGTACAAAGTATGCTAAGTTAACATACGAAGCAGAAAAGTCATGGAAATCAATGTGCTAGCATGCTCAGTCTACATACATAGCAGAAAATGTAATGTAAAGCAATGTGCTAATATGCTAAGTAAACATATGTAGCAAAACAATGTAATGAAATCATGTACTATAAGTGTACTAAAGAACATAGCAAGCATATGATGTGAAAACATGAAAGCACGAAAGTAACAAGTAGACACATGTGTTTCACCCCAAAATGTTTAAAAACAGTAAAATAGGGGAACTATGTACTCACTTGAGATTGCTCAATAGACTTTAGATATCCACCAAGCAAAGCTAGAAGATCACGGATTCAAACGGCACCTAATATAGGTATCTACATTAATAAACGGACCTATCGGAGGATCGGGTAGTACGAGGGTTTGTAAACCAAATAAGTGTGGGAACTTATGTAATATGGTTTGACAAAGCCTACATACTAAAGCGAAACCTATCCTAAGTGCTTTTGACCCGTTACGACCCGTTTAGGTAGCTTATGCTACTTTAACGCGTCGTTCGCGTAAAACGCGTTCGGAATGCCTAACTAGTCCTGTGACAAGCAAGATATGCCTTAACATGTCTAATATTGTTGCCAAATCAGTTTATATGTCAAAAATTATGTTACACAGGCTTAAAATGAATTTTGGCGCAAAAAGGGTATTTTGGTAATTTTCCTAAGGCATAAGAACTTCTTATCACACAACTACTTAAACGACGTGACCATAAGGTATAACCTCGGAAGGTTATTCCCTATACAACTATGCTCACCTAATGTATTTGGTCGGATCCTAAAGATCGACCAAATGGGTCGGGTTCGAAAGTATAAGCGATTTTTTAGATCGCTTACCTTTACGACCCTATACAAGCACAATTCTAAAAGCGACGGGCTAAACATGCTAGAACATGTTTAGTTAAGTTAGAAAACAGGTTTGGTATTAAAACAAACGGATTTAATACCCTAGAGTAGTTTGGTTACGAAACACGCGAGAAAACGCATTTTGGCCGAAACTACGACTCGTCACTGAGCCTAGATAACGTGGTAATCAGTAGGTATAGTCACTAGGGACTATAACCATCGTGATTACGCTCACGTTATGAAGTTCAAACGAACTTTGCGTTGACCATAAACTGGTCAATGCAGAAAGTCAAACGCAGTTTGACTTTAACGCTAAAACGAACGAAAAACGCGAAAGAATACTTACAGAAGGTCCCCGCAATATTTGATCCGATTTTCTCTCAGGTTGGAAGCATATACTACCACTTAGAGAGTAGAAATCAGATTCAAATTGTGGGCTTTGAAGTGCAACATGGAGGGGGTATTTATAGGTGTAGTAGAACCGTTAAGATCGTTCCTAGTTATCCGAGATTGAATCCTAGCCGTACACATCGAGCCCATAGTTTTAGAAAACCAGGGGAGCCCCTAAACCAGCCCATAGGCTCAACAAAACCATGTGCAAAGGTGGGTAACAGCTGGAAATAGCTTGAATGCATTTCTGCTGATCTGGGCATGGCTTACGGACCGTAAGCACACCCATACGGTCCGTAAGGACCCTGCAGACCAACATAAATTTCAGTTTTGGCAATTTAGGTCCCTGTGCGCGTATGGTCGTGTTTTGGCACTTCTAACACCTGTCAAACCCATTCCTAAGCTCCACAAGGATGATAAAGTATAGGGAACATGAAACATGCTCAAAAACATGTCGGATGTCGGTTCGTTTGGCCGTACAATTGCGTTGTTCGGTTAATTACGACGGAAGTCGTAACGGACGCAAAAACGGTCCAAATTGCGTGACGAATGGATTTTTAACAAGACAATCACTAAAACATAATATTTTAATGATTACATAAATTTTTGGATGTCCGGATGTATTCAGAACGTAAGTTATGCGCGAAAATGCAAACTTATGCACTTTTTGACGCTTTTAGTCCCTGAATGAGCATAAAGTTTATTTTAGCACACCGAACCCATCAAAGGCTACTTCTAAGCTATGTAAAGGATATTTAGGGTGTGTTTAACTTATGATCATGTTTCGGAATGTTCGTTATAGTTCAAATTAGCATACTTTCGCAGTTTGTCAATTTTAGTCCCTGTAAGCGAATGAACATGATTTTGCCATACCAAAGCCTTCAAAACTTATTTCTAAGTTATGTAAAGGTTATTTAAGGTATGTTAAGCATAAGTTAATGTTCCGAAGTATTTGTCGCGTTTAACTGATTATGTTTACACACCAGTTTGCGTATAATTCTCTAGAAAGTGATATAGAGTTTGAAATTGAATAAAAACCAAAACATGAAAAACATCAAACATAAACAAACAAACATTGGGATCAAATAACTTTATTTCATTGATAACTGAATTGTTTACAATGATTACAAGCATAGATGTCACATTTTTTTTGTAAGAATACTTTATGTTTCACTGTAAAAAAAACTCGGTGTTTATGGTCATGTAAATATAATTCATTTTGATGTGATTACTTTTTAAGAAGGTTTCTTATCCACCAGTGAATGATTTTTTTGTTAATGATGGGCATTTACTCTACGTTAATAATAAGCTTCATATGTTTGTTCATGAGGTCTGCCGTAGGTCTACTTTTAGTCTATTCAAACTGGAAGACGATGTGTGGTCTAAGGTGTCCTCTTTCTCAAGCGTTGAATTTTCATTTGTGTATTGGTCCAGTGTGTCGCATGTCGCAAACGACAACTTGATTTTACTACCCGGTATTGGAGGTATTGCAGAAGTATAAATGAGTAATAAAGATTTTGAATATCTACAACATGCTGATATCTTTTGCTGGCTTCAAAGACCATTATTTGGAAAAAAAAAGGAGCATTATTCTTAGAGACTGTTGATTTAGTTACGAATTAGTATTGTAATATTGTATTCTCTTTTTTGTTCGTGAAAAGGAAACTAGACCACCAAACTTCAATTCCGTGATACCATCTTGAAATTGCATCACTTCTTTACTTTCGTGTATACTTACATTGTAAGCGACCGCCTGTAACTCTTGAGAGTTACACTTATGTGCACCTACTTTTGCAAAAATCAACTTGTTGCTTCGACAACCGACTATTCTATACCTATACAAGTACTTTCTCTTAGACTTATTCGAATAAACATTTAAATCTCATTGTTTTCAAAAGCCATGACAATCATGTAGCCTGGTTATATCTTACCTCGTGGTACCGTCAAATTCTTGTCGCTCTCTCTAGCATTGATGTCACACCCCGGTTTCCACGTGTCTCACCGGTGGGCCCGGTGGGGGATTACCGTGACGATGTTGGCAACAATATAGTCAAACCACACAATTATATAATGCACAGCGGAAGCTTAAAGATAAATATATAAATTTCAACCTCTGGTTGTAATATCAAATGTATTACAGAAGTTGAATATATCCACAGCGGATCGTAAATAAACATAAAGTGTTTGTTCCATCAGATACTGCAATCAAGCTTGCGAGACTTATCACGACGCTAGGGAGCTAATACCAGCCAATTTACGTTTAGGTACCTGCACTTAATCTTTTTGGGGAAAATACGTCAGTTTACACTGGTAAATACATTCAACTGACACATTTGAAAATGTTTATTAAAATTGATTTGAATGCACAAGGCACAAACTCTTTTATAACTTGGGAAAATTATAATAAAATCTTGTGAACGTTTTACATGTTCTTTTATGCGTTCAGTAGCCCGGGTCGTGCCGGGTTAAAGATTTATAGACACACCACGTTTGCGTAAAACCGTAGTATAAAAACCAATGGCTACGTCTTTTAATTTAATGTCGACACTTTATACCGGGTGTACGCCTACACCGGGATGTCGATGGTCGTGGCCATTTCGTAAAATGATGCCAAGGATATCCGGGACAACGGTCATTAAACCCCCCAAAGGCTTATAAGCAACAAAACTGTTTAAATGAGCCGATCATATTATTTAATTAACCACCTAAGCGATGGAAGAATATAATGCTCAATCAAGCGGTATTAATATACCGTAACCCAAGCCCATATAGGGGAAATAAGTTAAAGTATTTACCTTTGCAAGTATATTTCCTTAATTTGGATTAAATCACCGATAGCTTTTACTGGGGCTCCTAATCTGGAACGAAGGTTTTAATTAACCTCTTAGAATCCTAACGGGTCGTTATAATGGCCGTAGCCTAGACCGGTTGGTTCTGATATATATATAGATAGGGTTTAATCGCGTGAAAGGCGAAAACCGAGAATGGAGTGTGATTCTGACCCAACAAGTTCAGAGAATTGTTTCGAGTGGGTTTATGGTTCACACTCTAGATTTTGGGGTTCAAATAATATAATTTGACCCGTATCGGCTAATTTATGAAAACTAGTTTCATAAGCCGAACCGTGCGCGCAATAGGCGAAACGGTTAATCATGAGAGTCGTACGCTTATTTCCTAAGTCAATATGCCTTAAATGGGTTGTGGTATCAATAGGATACCTTCCGTGACGCCCGTAACGAGTTTAAGTTAATACTATGCCCCGTAGGGGCTTTTCGGTCATTTTAAAGGCTTTAAAAGGGCTTTTCGAGTTCTACAGGAAATCTGAGTTTCCCGAACAGCTTATAAAGCTAAAAATAATTTATTTATTATTTAAAACCAGTAGCAACTGGAATCGGGTCAAAAGACCTTGTAGAACTCATGTTTTGGCCGAAAAGGGCATATTCGGTATTTACCGAACCGTAGCCATAACCGCAGGTTATGAGCGAGGTAAAAATTATTAAAAATCTTTAAAATTCCCAAAATATTATTTTAATACAGTGGGTAAAAGTTTTGGTGACGAAATATTGGTTTAGATGGGCGTTATGCTAATTGCGCCGTTAATTACTAAAGTTTACTTTAAATGCGCCATTTAGCATAACTCTCATTCTAGACCTCGGATTGACGTGAAACTTTAAGGACATGCTTATAATTTAATAAGCAAGGTTCTGGTCCGTTCACGTGTCCTAAATACTCGTTTTAATTTCAAAAGGCCGTTACGGTCAACTTTTAGGCGAATGACGGAAATGCGCAAAAGACTCGGATAACTCATGAACCGATCACAGAGGTTTATACCAACATGTGACCTGGTCTTAAGAGAGTCCTAAGGTATATCTATACCTCACTAAAACGGGTCAGAACTGAAGTCAAAGCAAAAGTCAAACTTTTGCGACATACGGCTCCGAACCGGTTCAATATAGCAAATGATCGATTCAAACGAGCGCAAACAAGTTTATATATTTAATATCATGTTTTATAAGTGTCAAAACAGCTTTCATAACATATACATTACAGATTATGCATAAATCGCTAAAATAGCTTTCTGTTGACTTTTTAACCGCACGTTTGACTCGATATTTGTCATAGTTAGAGTGGTGATCAGGGGGAACCTTTTTAGAGGTTTATTACCCACATAATTACCTTCTCAAAACTACTTTTGATCCGTCATAAGACTGAACCATTTGTAAGTTATTGCAATGACAACCGTTAGTTACGACGGTTGTGTTTATAGGCTAAAACTATGGAAATGTATGACCAAAATGGTTGTGAACGACTTACAGAAGTGTGTTCTTGCTTATAGAGCAGAGAAGGGTGCTTGGGAGCTCTTTAGAATGATCAGAGATGTATGTTTGAGTTGTGTGAATGTTATGAGCCAATGTGGCTTATTTATAGTGTTCAAAAGCTTTCAAGATCATTACACAACAGTCTACAATTGATCATGGATCATGGGCAGGTGTCCCTAAGGTGTATGGGTCAAGTGTAGGGTGCCCATGCCTCATTTATTGAGGTTTGATCGTTCACAATGCTCAAAAGGCAAGAAACTACAAAGTTTCTGCATCTGGGCACTTTACGCGACCCGCATGGAAGTTCCATGCTCCTTTAACGCGGGTCGCCTAAAGTTCAAATATCAGGCGTGTAATTTAGGAGGCTCGCGGCCCGCCTACACTTAAGCCTAACCTTCACGCGGGTCGCGAGAGGTCTGTTTCTCAGATTTTTAAAATCTTTTGTAATGATTATCAGAATCCGGTAATTAATAACGAAATCTTTCGTAATGATTTACCTGACCTTTCGGTTTTGAAGGGGTAACTTTGCGGTTTGGCCCTCGGTTATTTACCGATAGGGGCCTCGTGTTATTTACCCGCATTATAAAGTCCCTGGTTAGTTTATTAATTGTTTGGAAAGCCTTATCTTTCACTGTTGACGCTTTTAACCCTTCTCATACGAATTCGAGTATAACTTTCTCGTTTTAAGACGGAACTTCGTGGAATTTATATAGTATATTCTAGTGAGCGTATAATACTGTTACGAAGCCTTGGGAACGTTAAAGGGTCACTCAGAGGTAATATTAACATGTTGACACAGTTAACCCCTGTAGCTCGTAATCTCTCACTTTCTTCCGCGTTTCGCTTCCGTACGATCTTATGATTTATTTGTTTGAAGGTACAAGCATTATTTAGGGTTACTATACAGTATATTTACCCTTGTTGACATTTATAACCCTCGAATTTATATACTTTCAAGGTTTGTCAAAATTAGTCCTTTATTTAATATCAATGCCACGTGTAATCAAATGACACGTGTTAACACATCATTGGACACAAAAAAATTCGAGGTGTTACATCCTCACCCCCTTAAAATAAATCTCGACCCGAGATTTACTCAAATAAATAGGGGTACTTTTCTTTCATTGTAGCTTCGACTTCCCACGTATATTCAGGACCTCTACGAGCATCCCATTTGACTTTTACAATCGGTACGTGCTTTCTGCGAAGCTTCTTCACCTGTCGATCTTCAATCGACAAAGGTTTTCCTATAAATTTTAAGCTCTCATCTATATGCACATCTGTGTGTGGGATCACCAATGATTCATCGGCGAAGCACTTTTTGAGATTGCAGATGTGGAACACATTGTGAATTCCATTGAGCTCTTCAGGCAAGTTCAACTTATAGGCAACTGATCCGACCCGTTCAATGACCTCAAAAGGTCCTATGTATCTCAGACTCAGTTTGCCTTTCTTGCCGAAACGCATCATCCCCTTCCAGGGTGATACCTTAAGCAACACTTTTTCACCTACTTCGAAGTGAAGATCCTTACGTTTTGGATCAGCGTAGCTTTTCTGCCTATCGCGGGCAGCCTTGAGACGTTCCCGGATCTGGACAATCTTGTCCGTTGTCTGGAAAACAATCTCTGGTCCTGATAATTGGACCTCTCCTACTTCCGCCCAACAAACAGGCGATCTACATTTCCTACCGTATAATGCCTCGAAAGGCGCAGCCTTTATGCTGGTGTGGTAGCTATTATTGTAGGAGAATTCGATCAGGGGTAGATTCTTATCCCAGTTACCACCTAAATCGATCGCACATGCACGAAGCATGTCTTCTAGCGTCTGGATAGTACGCTCACTTTGACCGTCCGTCTGTGGATGGTAAGCCGTACTAAAGTTTAAACGCGTGCCCAAAGATTGCTGGAAACTCTTCCAAAAATGAGATGTGTATCTAGTATCCCTGTCGGAGATAATAGACACAGGTATGCCGTGTAAGGCTACAATCTTATCAACATAAAGTTGGGCTAACATATCGGAGCTATACGTCTCCTTGATGGGTAGAAAATGAGCTGATTTAGTCAGCCTATCGACTATGACCCATATTGTATCGTTTCCTTTCCTGGTTTTGGGTAACTTGGTTATGAAGTCCATAGTTACGCATTCCCACTTCCACTCGGGAAGTTCAGGCTGTTGCAGTAAGCCAGACGGCTTTTGGTGCTCGGCTTTGACTTGAGCACAAGTCAAGCACTTTGCTACATGGGCGGCTACAGACTTTTTCAAGCCTATCCACCAATAATTTGCCTTTAAGTCTTGGTACATTTTGTCAGCACCAGGATGGACTGAGTATTTGGAACTATGGGCTTCCTGGAGAACAACATCTCGTAGTCCTCCATAAATCGGAACCCATATACGTCCGTTCAGCCTCAAGATTCCATCCTTGCTAAGAGTCAACTGCTCCTCAATTACTCCCAGCTTTTCATTTGGATAGTTAGCTTCCAACACAGCCTCTCGCTGTGCAGCTAATATCCTTTCAATTAAATTGTTCTTGACTTCAAGGCTCTTGGCATTGATTCGAATGGGTTTTATCCTTTCCTTTCTGCTCAAGGCATCGGCGACTACATTCGCCTTGCCGGGATGATACCTGATTTCGCAGTCATAATCATTCAGGGTTTCCATCCAACGGCGCTGTCTCATGTTCAACTCTTTCTGGTTGAACAGGTGCTGGAGGCTTTTGTGATCAGAATAAATCACAAATTTAATACCATAAAGGTAATGCCTCCATAATTTCAGTGCAAATACAACGGCACCCAACTCCAAATCATGGGTGGTGTAATTCCTTTTGTGCACCTTTAATTGCCTTGAAACATAGGCAATCACCTTGCCCTTCTGCATAAGCACACACCCCATGCCTGTGTGTGATGCATCGCAGTAAACTACGAATTCATCTGTACCTTCAGGTAGTGTCAACACAGGTGCGTTGCTCAGCTTTTGCTTCAGTATTTCGAAGGACTCTTGCTGCTTTGGGCCCCAAATGTACTTTTCTTTCTTCTTGGTCAAGGAAGTCAAGGGCGCAGCAATCCTTGAAAAATTTTCAATAAATCTCCGGTAGTATCCTGCTAACCCCAGGAAACTAAGAATTTCGGTAGGCGTCTTTGGCTCTTGCCAGTTCATGACCGCCTCTACCTTAGCGGGATCCACTTGGATACCACGCTCACTTACAACGTGTCCTAAAAATTGAACCTCTCGTAGCCAGAATTCACATTTCGAGAATTTGGCGTAGAGTTTCTCACGCTGTAGTAATTCGAGAATGCAACGGAGGTGCTTCTCGTGGTCTGCTTGGTTCTTGGAATAGATAAGGATATCGTCGATGAAGACTATGACGAATTTGTCCAAGTACGGCTTGCAAACGCGATTCATGAGATCCATGAACGCAGCCGGTGCATTTGTGAGCCCAAAAGGCATCACTAGGAACTCGTAATGACCATAGCGAGTCCTAAATGCTGTCTTATGTACATCTTCATCTCTGACCCTTAGCTGATGATAACCCGACCTCAAGTCGATCTTTGAGAAGTAGCTTGCTCCTTGCAGCTGGTCGAACAGATCATCGATCCTCGGCAAAGGATATCTGTTCTTTATGGTCACTTTATTCAGCTCACGGTAATCAATGCACAACCGCATTGATCCGTCCTTCTTCTTTACAAACAGGACAGGAGCTCCCCAGGGAGATGAACTAGGTCTGATAAAACCTTTCGCCAGCAGTTCATCCAACTGGGTCCTCAGTTCTTTCATTTCCGTCGGAGCTAATCTGTAAGGTGCTCTTGCTATCGGAGCCGCTCCAGGAATGATGTCTATTCTGAACTCCACTTGTCTATCTGGTGGCAAACCAGGTAGTTCTTCGGGAAAAACCTCGGGATATTCAGAAATGACAGGAAGATCCTCGATCTTCGGTTTAGGCTCTTCTATTATCACCTGAGCCATGTAAATTACACAGCCTCTATTTAAACACCTTGAAGCTTTGAGCATAGATACGTCCTCGGGTAACCCGTACTGCGTATCTCCTCGAATGGTAAGTGACTCACCACTCGGAGTCTTTAGCACTATATGCCTCTTACCGCAAATGATTTGGGCCTGGTTACGGGATAACCAGTCCATGCCTAGCACAATGTCAAAACCCGCTAATTTGAAAGGAAGTAGAGATAAAGGAAAAGAATGGTTCCTAATGGATATTTCACATCCTTCTAGAACAGTTGAGACGGTTTCTATCGTGCCGTCCGCTAATTCTACTTCGTATTTCGCATCAAGGGTTTTGATAGGCATATTTAACAGTTGGCAAAATTTCTGGTCTACAAAAGATTTGTCGGCGCCAGAATCAAATGGTACTCTTGCAAATATATTATTTACGAGAAAAGTACCTGTAAGCACGTTGTCGTTCTGGACCGCTTCCTTTGCATCCATGCGAAAAACTCTCGCATTTGACTTCTTAGTCTCCTCCGCCTTCTGGGCATATTTAGGGTAATTACTCTTTATGTGCCCCTTTTCGTTACAACCATAGCAGGTTGCATCCTTGATCTTTTTGCACTCCACAGTCTTATGATCCTTGGACTTGCATAGTCCACAGGAAGGAGTCTTTGATTGTGACTGTGAGTTTGATGCAAATCTGCACTTCCCAGAGTGGGGTTTCTTGCAGATCTTGCAGTTGGGCCTTTCACCAGCTTGCCCATCCTTCTTTGCCTCCGACCCTCTATTGCCTTCACCGCTTCCACGGTGCTTCTTCCCTGATCTTCGTGAGGTATCATCCTCACGTTTTCTCTTCTCAGCCTCCTTGTTCCTTAGTGTCCTCAGACGGACAGCGTCTAAAGTTAGAGACAAGGAGAGGTCAGTAACTGACCTGAAGGTCGTCGGCCGAGAAGCCTTTACGCTAGCCTTTATTGCAGGCTCTAATCCCCCAATGAAACGGGCGATTCTTCTGGGTTCTGGTGTCACCAGGTATGGAACTAGACGAGACATGGTATTGAAACTCGTCAAATACGCCTGGCAGTCCAGGTTCGTCATCACTAGTGAGACAAAATCAGCCTCTATCTTCTCAACCTCGTGCTGAGGGCAGTAGTTTTCTTTAATGAGAGCAATAAATTCCTCCCATGTCATTTTGTACAAAGCAGACTTACCAGATGCCTGCACCAACGCCCTCCACCATGCCAGGGCCTCGCCCTTAAAAGACTGGGACACATACTTCACCACATCTCTCGCTGCACACCCACTGATGTCCACTATAGTGTCCATCTCATCCAGCCAGGTGATGCAATCAACAGCACCTTTCTCCCCTGTAAATTCCCGGGGTTTACATGATACAAAGTATTTGTAGGTGCAACCCTTAGCACTGGATGCATCAGTATATTCTCTATCGCGATGAACGCTGTGCTCAGTGGACGAGTGTTTGTCGTCATCTTTCTTGGGTTCAGAGGGTGGTTTGGAGTGTGTCTTTGGTTTAGAGGGTGGTTTTGACACGGTTCTGCCTTGGGACTCAGTATATTGACGATCAATAGCTGCCTGAACAGCATTGTCAATCAGAGCCTTCAGTTGTGCGCCTGTCAGATGCACTGGCGTATTGTCATAGTCATCTTCATTTGTGTGGTTGTTCTCTCCATTGGGATCCGCCATTGTAACTTGAATCTGTTACAGAAGATAACAAAATTTTATTCAGGAGATTATTGTATAATTGTCTTTTATGACAATTTGTCAACCATGGTACAGAGACCATATTTGGTTAACTTATTATTCCATTAAATATTAGGATTTGAATAATTCCTATTTCAGCTATATAAATAGTATTGGCGGCATAAAGCCTAATCACGAGGATGTTTTATAACATTAGCCGAGATTTCAGAGAATCAAAGGCATAGAGAATTGAACCGTAGTTCTTTTATCTCTTTCTGACAGGGAGTCATAGACTACCACTGCCTTTTGTCTTTATAAGACAATTATTACGGCCCATAGGCACTACACCTCTAATGGATGTTTTTAATATGGTTGGCCCGTAGGCACTACATCTCTAATGGATGTTTTAATATGGTTGGCCCGTAGGCATTTCATCTCTAATGGATGTTTTAATAATACTGGCCCGTAGGCACTACATCACTAATGGATGTTTTAATAATACTGGCCCGTAGGCACTACATCACTAATGGATGTTTTAATAATACTGGCCCGTAGGCACTGCATCACTAATGGATGTTTTTATAATACTGGCCCGTAGGCACTACATCACTAATGGATGTTTTAATAATACTGGCCCGTAGGCACTGCATCACTAATGGATGTTTTAATAATACTGGCCCGTAGGCACTGCATCACTAATGGATGTTTTAATAGTATTGATCACCTTCATTGGTGATTCAACCCACGATTTATAAATCATTTAGTTGGGTTTTGAAATCCTTAAAGGATTATTGTATAAGAATGACGTGTGTGATTTTAACGAATCACATCTGCCATGATCGTTAACATGCGTTCAGAGGTTAACAGGGAATCAGAATCTTTTCAATTAGGTCGTACCATCTTGACTGGATCTTAAAAGACACCAAGCTAGGTTTCACCTTTCAAGATTCTTTATTTAGGCAGATCAATATAAAAGGAATGGTTTTGATTTATTTTATACTTATTAAAACAAAACTCATAACATACATTCCAAAATCTCAAGTAAAGTTACATATTGCCCTAAACGGGTCTTTCAAATAATACATACCTCCATAGAGGTTTAAAAATAAATGACAAGTCCACGCAGGGACTAATACAAGATAGGTGTCCATGTAAGGACTAAAAAAAAATAAGTCCGCGTAGGGACTGAAATACGATAAGTGTCCACGCAGGGACTTATTTCAAGCAGAAATTACATTAGTACAACTATTAAGGGCTAGTGGTCACGTTTCTTCTTTTTGCCCTTTAGTAGGTTCGCCAAGCCTTTGAGAAATCCTCGGTGGATTTTCTTCTCTTCCTCGAACTCTCTCTCCACACGATCTAGTCGATGGAGTATTTCTTCCTGTTCAGGAGGAGAGAAACGTGGTTGTGGCGCTTGATGCGGAACAGGAGGTCTGGGAGGTATTGGATACCCATGAGCTGAGTAGTCCGGTGGTCCCATGTTTCCATGTGCTCCGTCAGGGTAGCGCGCATTATATCTTGCCGACACCACATATGGGTCGCGCTCATAGCCGTAGTTGTATTGTGCTTGTGACGGTTCGAACGGGTTGTAAGCCGTTGGACCCGTATAAGCAGGTATGGGTTGGTCATACCCAAATGGTGGCGAATTTTGTGCAGCTGGTGCGGAGTTCGCCTCCTGTATAGGACTTGAAGGTCCTTCTTCTCGTAGTGGCGGATAGTGGCTACTACTAGAATGTCGAGGAGTGCTGAAGTGGATACCCCCTCCTCCTCGTGTGGACATACGAGCATTTGTCCTCCTACGCCTTGGCGGATCAGGTATTACTGGTTGTGCCGGTGGCGGAGGTGGTGGCGTAACTGCCTCAAAGCGTGAATCCTCAGAGGGATCCTGTGGATGTCGCGGTTGTTGAGATGTCTGTTGAGGTGGCGTGTAGTACCACTCATGTCGGTCAAACAACGCTTGGAAACTGTCTGGTCCCTGATAAGGTGTGCCATGGAAGGATGACCCATCAGAGACTTCTATCGGATGTGTGGGCGTACCACGAGCTGGTTCAGTAGGATCCTCATCTTCCTCCATGGGATCTTCAGAAAAGTGGTCCTGTGGCCCTAGTGGAACAAAACCTGAAGGTTCCTGTATGTAGTCAGCCGGATTAAACTGACCTATGTAGTATGGAGTAGGGTCGTCATAGTTCCGGGTCGATACCGAACGTTGTAGAGGTATGAAGGAAGGTTGTGGGTTGTTGGGATCATTTTCTGAGTTTGGCCCAAAGGAGTGCCGGTAGGATGGCGTCGAGCTGTGCGAAGTGGAATGCCTCGCGGGTTCGTAAAGATCTCTTCGTCGTTGTGGCTCTTCGCTCCGTGTCATCGAAGGATGTCTTGTACCAGATGGTCCAGCTTCGTTATCGTGATGTGTCACGATTTCTCCTCTGCCTCTTCTTCCCCTTCCTCTTCCTCGGAATATAACAGGTGGCATTTTTCCTGCTCCAAAACTTATTAAAAATTGAATCGAAAATAAAGACAATAAGGAGTATTAATACGAATTTGTCCTAAGTTCTTGTCTAGACTCAAGTATGTGCAATTGTGTCATTGAGATTAAACACAATAGGATAGTGTTTAATTCACTCAACGTTGGCTCTGATACCAACCTGTCACACCCCGGTTTCCACGTGTCTCACCGGTGGGCCCGGTGGGGGATTACCGTGACGATGTTGGCAACAATATAGTCAAACCACACAATTATATAATGCACAGCGGAAGCTTAAAGATAAATATATAAATTTCAACCTCTGGTTGTAATATCAAATGTATTACAGAAGTTGAATATATCCACAGCGGATCGTAAATAAACATAAAGTGTTTGTTCCATCAGATACTGCAATCAAGCTTGCGAGACTTATCACGACGCTAGGGAGCTAATACCAGCCAATTTACGTTTAGGTACCTGCACTTAATCTTTTTGGGGAAAATACGTCAGTTTACACTGGTAAATACATTCAACTGACACATTTGAAAATGTTTATTAAAATTGATTTGAATGCACAAGGCACAAACTCTTTTATAACTTGGGAAAATTATAATAAAATCTTGTGAACGTTTTACATGTTCTTTTATGCGTTCAGTAGCCCGGGTCGTGCCGGGTTAAAGATTTATAGACACACCACGTTTGCGTAAAACCGTAGTATAAAAACCAACGGCTACGTCTTTTAATTTAATGTCGACACTTTATACCGGGTGTACGCCTACACCGGGATGTCGATGGTCGTGGCCATTTCGTAAAATGATGCCAAGGATATCCGGGACAACGGTCATTAAACCCCCCAAAGGCTTATAAGCAACAAAACTGTTTAAATGAGCCGATCATATTATTTAATTAACCACCTAAGCGATGGAAGAATATAATGCTCAATCAAGCGGTATTAATATACCGTAACCCAAGCCCATATAGGGGAAATAAGTTAAAGTATTTACCTTTGCAAGTATATTTCCTTAATTTGGATTAAATCACCGATAGCTTTTACTGGGGCTCCTAATCTGGAACGAAGGTTTTAATTAACCTCTTAGAATCCTAACGGGTCGTTATAATGGTCGTAGCCTAGACCGGTTGGTTCTGATATATATATAGATAGGGTTTAATCGCGTGAAAGGCGAAAACCGAGAATGGAGTGTGATTCTGACCCAACAAGTTCAGAGAATTGTTTCGAGTGGGTTTATGGTTCACACTCTGGATTTTGGGGTTCAAATAGTATAATTTGACCCGTATCGGCTAATTTATGAAAACTAGTTTCATAAGCCGAACCGTGCGCGCAATAGGCGAAACGGTTAATCATGAGAGTCGTACGCTTATTTCCTAAGTCAATATGCCTTAAATGGGTTGTGGTATCAATAGGATACCTTCCGTGACGCCCGTAACGAGTTTAAGTTAATACTATGCCCCGTAGGGGCTTTTCGGTCATTTTAAAGGCTTTAAAAGGGCTTTTCGAGTTCTACAGGAAATCTGAGTTTCCCGAACAGCTTATAAAGCTAAAAATACTTTATTTATTATTTAAAACCAGTAGCAACTGGAATCGGGTCAAAAGACCTTGTAGAACTCATGTTTTGGCCGAAAAGGGCATATTCGGTATTTACCGAACCGTAGCCATAACCGCAGGTTATGAGCGAGGTAAAAATTATTAAAAATCTTTAAAATTCCCAAAATATTATTTTAATACAGTGGGTAAAAGTTTTGGTGACGAAATCTTGGTTTAGATGGGCGTTATGCTAATTGCGCCGTTAATTACTAAAGTTTACTTTAAATGCGCCATTTAGCATAACTCTCATTCTAGACCTCGGATTGACGTGAAACTTTAAGGACATGCTTATAATTTAATAAGCAAGGTTCTGGTCCGTTCACGTGTCCGAAATACTCGTTTTAATTTCAAAAGGCCGTTACGGTCAACTTTTAGGCGAATGACGGAAATGCGCAAAAGACTCGGATAACTCATGAACCGATCACAAAGGTTTATACCGACATGTGACCTGGTCTTAAGAGAGTCCTAAGGTATATCTATACCTCACTAAAACGGGTCAGAACTGAAGTCAAAGCAAAAGTCAAACTTTTGCGACATACGGCTCCGAACCGGTTCAATATAGCAAATGATCGATTCAAACGAGCGCAAACAAGTTTATATATTTAATATCATGTTTTATACGTGTCAAAACAGGTTTCATAACATATACATTACAGATTATGCATAAATCGCTAAAATAGCTTTCTGTTGACTTTTTAACCGCACGTTTGACTCGATATTTGTCATAGTTAGAATGGTGATCAGGGGGAACCTTTTTAGAGGTTTATTACCCACATAATTACCTTCTCAAAACTACTTTTGATCCGTCATAAGACTGAACCATTTGTAAGTTATTGCAATGACAACCGTTAGTTACGACGGTTGTGTTTATAGGCTAAAACTATGGAAATGTATGACCAAAATGGTTGTGAACGACTTACAGAAGTGTGTTCTTGCTTATAGAGCAGAGAAGGGTGCTTGGGAGCTCTTTAGAATGATCAGAGATGTATGTTTGAGTTGTGTGAATGTTATGAGCCAATGTGGCTTATTTATAGTGCTCAAAAGCTTTCAAGATCATTACACAACAGTCTACAATTGATCATGGATCATGGGCAGGTGTCCCTAAGGTGTATGGGTCAAGTGTAGGGTGCCCATGCCTCATTTATTGAGGTTTGATCGTTCACAATGCTCAAAAGGCAAGAAACTACAAAGTTTCTGCATCTGGGCACTTTACGCGACCCGCATGGAAGTTCCATGCTCCTTTAACGCGGGTCGCCTAAAGTTCAAATATCAGGCGTGTAATTTAGGAGGCTCGCGGCCCGCCTACACTTAAGCCTAACCTTCACGCGGGTCGCGAGAGGTCTGTTTCTCAGATTTTTAAAATCTTTTGTAATGATTATCAGAATCCGGTAATTAATAACGAAATCTTTCGTAATGATTTACCTGACCTTTCGGTTTTGAAGGGGTAACTTTGCGGTTTGGCCCTCGGTTATTTACCGATAGGGGCCTCGTGTTATTTACCCGCATTATAAAGTCCCTGGTTAGTTTATTAATTGTTTGGAAAGCCTTATCTTTCACTGTTGACGCTTTTAACCCTTCTCATACGAATTCGAGTATAACTTTCTCGTTTTAAGACGGAACTTCGCGGAATTTATATAGTATATTCTAGTGAGCGTATAATACTGTTACGAAGCCTTGGGAACGTTAAAGGGTCACTCAGAGGTAATATTAACATGTTGACACAGTTAACCCCTGTACCTCGTAATCTCTCACTTTCTTCCGCGTTTCGCTTCCGTACGATCTTATGATTTATTCGTTTGAAGGTACAAGCATTATTTAGGGTTACTATACAGTATATTTACCCTTGTTGACATTTATAACCCTCGAATTTATATACTTTTAAGGTTTGTCAAAATTAGTCCTTTATTTAATATCAATGCCACGTGTAATCAAATGACACGTGTTAACACATCATTGGACACAAAAAAATTCGAGGTGTTACAATTGAACTTGCAACCATCGTTTTAAAATATCATAATCTAAATTTTCGGGACGAAAATCCTTTCAACAATGGGATGATGTGACACCAAACATTTTTTGGTTAACTCCATTACCTCAAACACTCACTCATACATTACACTTGATTAGGGTATATTAAGGGTGTCAATTATTTCACAAACACTCATGTAACGGTACTTCAGGGAATTACGGAATCACACATGGGTTTGTACATGAATGTCGACAAAACAATCGGAACAGTATCCCTGAACAAATATATAAATGTAAATTAGGCGAATTTATATGCTATGTGACTTATATGTTTATTTTATTAACCTTCGTGAAGCCACGTATATTTACGCGTAACATGCTATTGACGAAATCATATCTGGAGTATAGTGTACAGTAACCTAAATTTCGAGGACGAAATTTCTATAACAGGGGAAGGATGTGACAACCCGTATTTTCGACCCTGGTTAATGATGGAAAGTTACCTGTAGAAACGATATGGATTATTATTTAGTAAATAATAATAACTTATAAAAAGCGTACACGTTATTTAATTGACAATCACGGTGACGCCTCACCACAAATTTAATACACATATTTCTATACATGTGTATATAATTATTTATATGAGTTATACATATTCATTTTGATTTAAGCTAATAAAAATAATTTAACCATCATAAGTATTCTATTTATATAATTTAAATGAGCGGATCTGTTTTTATGCGAGACGTGCGTCATTTAAACCGGGTTCGTATACCCGGCATACACCCACTTGCTAACCCATCTAACCCAACTCAAAACTTAGGTATTAATGCCTAACTCCACTTCTTCCTCACCATTTAGCAAACCCTAACCCCCATCTCTATCTCCTCTAAGAAAACACACACTAACCTACCCAATGTTGGTAATGTTAGTGTTATCAACGATTTTAGGATATTGGATTAACTCGTTGATCGAGGAAATAACATTGGAGATTGAACGAGTCAGGTGCCGCGGGAGTGTGGGCTCGATTTAATTCTAATGTTGTTTGAGTTTTATATAAATATCCTTTTGGGCTTAATGATTCTATAATGGTCATATTGTTTTGGAACTAACATAATTAATTTGTTTTAGTTTATTCATGGTTTTAGAAATGTTTTACTTTAGTTTACTAAGGAACTAGTTCTGGTCGGTTGTTTCTAAAAGACCCATTACAATTAAATAATGGCCATTTAATCCAATTTGCTGTAACTTTGTTTTGAGCCCATGAATTAAATTAATGTCCATCATATGGGACTGTTCTCTCGATTAGATAAAAAAAGAAAACACACAAAAGAATAGAGAGGCATATGACAGTTTCTTTGGTTACAGGGTGCTTTCTTTCTACATTATAGAATTATCCAAATTCAATTCCAACAAGAGTGATCTCTGTCTAATTCGATAAATCATTGCGTGTAACCCGCAAATAGGTTTCTCTGATAGTTCTCGTACGATTCCAAGATTAATTCAGGTTTTTCACAAACTTTGCAATTTCAATTCGGGTTCAAGGTTTGTTAATTTCTTTGAATTACTTGTTCTAGACCAATTATACAACACACAAATCCCTACAAAACATACACACACACATCTGCAAATATTAAAGAGAGAGAGGAGAATCAGAGAGAGAGAGAGAGTGCCCGAGTTTGAGAGGGCGGCTGGAGACCAATTATACAACAAAGATAAACCTATTTTAGGGTTCAATTTGGTTTCGAATTGTAATGGTAGTTTCATTCTAATTGTGTGGCCTCTGGTAACTTTTATTCTAATTGTGTGGCCTGTAGCAATTTTGTTGGAAATGTTTTAATTCAATCATATTACTTGTTAAATATTTGATGTCATCGGATTTAACAGAAAAAAAAAATATAATTGAGTTTTGAATTTGGTCAACTGTTGGCTATTTATGACTTTATTAGGAATCAAACTGAGTTGCAATTTAATTTTATCATGAATATGTGTCAAGAATTTGGAACTTTTATTTTAATTCAGTGGTGTCTATTGAATTGGTCAAGGAATTAAGAATTAAAGGGTATATAATACTTTGATATTCTTAAATCTATACGTGAAATTGAAATTCGTTATCAATAATGAAAGGATATAGTTGGTGGATTAATTTGAAGAATTCTGTTGTTTTATTAATTGAAAGTGGGGTTTTCAACTTGAATTAGAAATAAAAAAAGGAGGTGTAGAAAAAGGATATAAAAACATACAAAAAAGAAGGGAGTTAAACAAATATAAATGAACTTTAGTTTATCAGAAAGAAAAATTTTGACATCTAAAAAGAAAGTTTCTGATAAAATAAAGTTTATTTGTATCTTATCTGATGAAATAACTCCAAATTCTGGTTAGTTAATCTTCAAAAAGGAATGATAATGATAAAAAAAGGAGAGATAAAAAAAATTGTGTGAAACTTTAGAAAATATACAGATGACTATTATTATTTAAAAAGTTTTCACAAAATATTCCTTGAAGAAAAGAACATGTACTTAGATTTCCAACAGAAAAATATGTGTAAGTAATATCTTTGGTTTCTACATATTCCCTCTCATCTTAAAAAAATGATGATGAGTTTACTAAGATTTTCTAGTGAATTCTGATAGATTTATTAGAATTTTTGGTTAAAAAAAAGGGATTTCTGATGAGGTCATCAGGTTTTCTTTCTGATGATGTCATCAGATATAAGGTTATCAAAATTTAGAATTTATGATGATGTCATCAGATTCTGATGAGGTCATCAGAATTCATGATGATGTCATCAAAATCTGACGAGGTCATCAGTTATGATGATGTCATCAGATTTTCTGTTAAAAAAAAAACTTTTTTCAGATTTTCTGATTAAAAAACCTTTACGGTTCAAGATCATTTTTATAGCCTTGCATGATTCGTTATTTTTTGAAGTCTCATCAATTGATATCCTAAACACTTATCCTATATTGGTTAGAAGATACTTATATCCTATGTTGTGGGGATACAATATATAATGCTTACATTTAGGTGGAATTATAAATCGAGGTGAAGAATTATAACAACAAATGAAATATAATCAGATGATCATCCATAAAAAGTCAGACATTTTCCTAATAAACTTTTATGCCAATGAAGATACAGTCAACGAATATCACTAAACAGGTGCCTACATGATAACGTGACAAGATGAAAAGAAAGATACATCTTCAACAAGTTTATTCGTTATTTCTAAGTATAAATGCATTGTTTATATTTTCAACAACAAATAGGGGGTGACTGTTAGGTAATTTTATTGTATTTGTTGTTAAAAATAGTTTAAGTTACTTAGAAATAATTTCGTCAACACGAACCGACCGACGAACCGTCCTAGAAGCACTAAATATGAAGACCGAAAAAGAAAAAAAACACTACAAAAAAATGCCATCTAGCGACACACAAAAAGTGCCATTAGAAAGCAATAAAGTGCCACTAAAGTTCGCTGTAGAAATGAGCGGCACACAAAAAAAAGTGTCACTAGAAGCGCTGACGCTAAAGCCTTTCAGTGGCACTTTTTCTATATGCCGCACAAAGTTTTTAAGCTTTTAGTGGCACTTTTTTTTGCCACAATATAGAAAAAGACTTTTGTGGCACAATTTTTGTGCCTTTAAAAAATACTCTTAGTTATATATCCATACTAGTTTTAGTGACACTTTTGTTTACCACAAATCAGTGACACATGATTTTGCTACAAAAATCACAATATTTACACTATGAAATATAAAAATAAAAGTTTACTAAAATTGTAAACGTAGAAATCATAATATTATAACTCAATAATAAGTTGATCCGAAACAGTCTGAATGTTTACAAAACATTGTGTAATAAGTAACATATTCCATATTCCAAATTCCAAATGTTTACACAAGAAGTCTAAACATTCTTTTGGGTTAGAATTTAACTGCCATATAACTTAGCTCCAAAGCTTCTCATTATATCTACCCTGCCATCATCAACCATATAAACAAGCATTAGTATTGATTCAAAAAAAAATGAAAGTTCTTTTATGTATGAAACTCATTGTTCTTGATTAAGTTGATGTTCTTGATGTTAAATCTGGTACATCAAATATATGGTATGCATTGTACACCATGTAACTATATCAATATTTGTATAACATAGTAAGATCTTTGAAACTTACAAAATTCACATGATTAATAATATTATTATCAAATCTGGTACATCAAAAGATGACTATTTAACTTTCCAAGACAAAGCATATCTCTCTTGTTGATACATATGGTTGTCACAAACTTGTTAATACACATGCACTAATTCATATACATATGAGCATGAATGTAGACTAAAGATAAAACATAAAAGACCTAATAGTGCGTTCACGCATAATCAATTGGTATGTCATAAAACTCTCAAATGCCATAGTCGGTATAACATGGAGATTATCATATAATAATGACACAATACCAAGCATTGTTCATAAACAGAAGTAGTATGCAATACCAAAGCTCAAACAGACAACTAAATAATAATATAACAGAATAGGGAAGATGCTTACTCTTTACATGGTCTCGGCCTTCTATAGGAGGAAAGCCGATAAGAAACGTTACAATGTGAATCAAACTTCCTTAACCAAACCCTAAGGAGGTTCCCCGAATGCGAGTGAGCCACATGCCTAACAACAATCCCAACAATTGGCGCCCTTTAGCTTGCCATCAAGGCATACGTCAACAATCTTTTTTCCAATTGTAACATGAAAAGTTACAACACAAAAACCATGTAATTGACATAAAACTAAATAAAGGATCACCATTCCTTCTGATAGTCTAGTGACACAACTAACTAACAAGGCTTGAAAATGGGGCTTTTGATGACGAACAAAGCTTAGAGAGTGAAAAAGACAAAATCATTTTTGTCAAAATACCTCAATTTAGGTGTGTAAACCCGTGTGCTACTCGAGCTCATCTAAAAAAAGCTAGAAACAAGTCAAGCTTAAACAAGCCCAAGCCGGTTCACCAGCCTAAACTATAACTACAAAATATGATAAAACATGTTTCATATATCGAGAAAAATTCATGATACAGGAGAGATGAAGGTGAAGATGATTCTAATTATTGAGTCACTGGCGTATATACCTTGGGAAACAACTCTAATGAAGGTGAAGATGATTCTGGTTATTAGATGTCACACCCCCAAAATACCACATGCGGGAACACCGTGGGATGTGTGACGCATCAGAGTTCGAGCCACCAATCACATTGAACCAATGATAAATATTTAAATAAAACATGTCATTAATTACCATTAGTACATGTCAATCATAAGATTAAATCAAAAGAGTTGTGTAGCGGAAGCATGTAATAATTAGTTTAACAACTGTATCATAATAAATGTTCAAAACCAATGTATCCAATATATGTTAATCCATGAGCCTCGATCCATGACCACTCCAGCACTCCCAGATAGCAAGTCCATGTCACGAATTCTAACGACCTGCAAGCATGCAGACAAGTGTGTCAGACGACGCTGGTGAGTTCAAAGTTTTGTTAACACGTTTCGTTACCAGTTGTGTGTTTAAAACAGTTCAACGTTTTGTTTTGATGTTGTTATTACTCGATTACCGTATGTGGCGACTAGATGTGAATGCCCAACCCAATGCCTCCATTTAGGCATTGGTCATGAGGTCAAGGTATCAAACAACCTTGAATAGATGTAAGGGGTCTTATATGTACACGATGAGAATGCCCAACCCCAATGCCTCTAACTAGGCATTGGTCATGAGGTCCAGGTAATTAGTTCACGCCCATCCTTTCGGCCCGGTGTGAGGGTGCCAATCCTAATAGCGCTATCAACTAAATACCTCGTTGCTTCTTCAGCAACACGGTAGATGTATGGGGTCTTACATGATTTACACTGTGTTCAATAACCAACATCCCAATTAAACAGTTTACCCAATATTCCCTTCAGAAACGTTTACCAGATGTCCCAAACCACCGGGACGCATGCTTAGAAAAGTGTAGTGAACTCACCTTAGGTTGCTCGGCATGTTATGTTACCCATTCCAAGTTGGTCAACCATACCCTACCGTGGTTACCAAAGACAGTCAGTTTCATAAACACATAGATCACCTTCTCTTTGCACATACAATACCAGTAACGTACTAGCACAACATAATACCAAACAATCAATCATACACATAACAGTTCATGGTCATCATGTAGTAGGTTTTCAGGTCATGCGCAAATTCATATTACAAGTTTATGTTTCTTAACCTATTGTATATATTTAATCATGAATACCATTTAACACATTGCAAATCCACATAGCAAGTTAGTCATACCCAAGTCCCTGGTTCGGGTATCCATTACCCCCTATGCGGCCCATTAAATGTCACCTATGTTTTATTTCAGTGAGTGCAGCCCAATGAAGGTATATGCTATTTATTTCAATAAATCGACCCACTACTATATATGTTTACCAGCCAATTAATTCCAACTAACCAGCCTAAAACGAATATATATCTATGCATGTGCAAACTTAAAGATTGTCGGCCATTGGTGTTAATCGTTGAGGATTGCATGTGATACTCTACCGGCCCACTAAGTCAAATGTTAATCAACTTTGCCAGTCCATTAATTACCCAACCCTTTTAATAGCTTTGGTCCAGTAGAAGTTACATGGTGTCAGCCAAACAAAGTTACTTTCATGATTACGGCACAAAATCAGATTATGCAGTCTAGTGATGCAACCCTACCCTAGTTCCTACATATCATCACTGATCATCAGTCATCCAACTTTTATGCATAAACACTTACCAACTTATATAATCACGTTACCATCAATAATATGTTAACTGACCAACAAATAGTTATCATAATCATTTAATATCCAATACAAATTAAGCATGAAGATTCATAAATACGATCACATACACTTTCCCTACGGTCCGGATCATACATAACAAGATCATTAGTACGAATTATTCATGAGGATTCACTAAACAAGATTATACACGTACACTTTCATGCGATCAAGATTACATAAACAAGATTATACAATTAAACTTAACAAAAACACCGAATCACTAACCAGTGAACTTGTTCGCATGCGATGATGTTGCCTCGAATGGGGGGGGATCTATTACAGCGATCATGTAATTAGGGGGAAAAGCCTAGGGTTCTGGTATATTAGGGTTATTTGTGTTAACATGTTACGCTTCTAAAATATGTATATATGCTGAAATAATGACTGGCCTAATCAAAATAACCCACTTGGGCTCGATCAGGCCCAAATGTAATTACGGAGCCCACACATATTCAAGTTGATTTCGAGTCAAGTTGATTTCGAGTGTGTGTATGGACTTACATTAGCCGGCCCAATACGGAGTGTGTGTGCGACAAGATGCGGCCCAACGTGTTCGGCCCAAACACAAGGGATACGAGTCTTATAATTTAGCAAAGTTTAATACTAGCACAAAACGTTCAGCCCAAAGGAGAGGGATGAATAACGAGAAAAAAATAGAATGACAAGATTAAACGATACAGACCTCGAAAGTCCGGGTTGTCACATCATCCCCAACTTGAAAGAAATTTCGTCCCGAAATTTGATAAGTTAGCACCGAGAAGCGAAGTGATAGATCAAGATTGTCGCAGGTTTTCCCCAGGTGTCTCATCATCCCCAACTTGAAGAGGAATTTCGTCCCGAAATTGACCAGTAGTATCCGAATTTGACTGGTCAACAGGAAAGAGTTGAGGATACTTAAGCTCCATCTGATCCGCGCGCTCCCACGTGAACTCTGGTCCACGTCTTGAGTTCCAACGAACACTCACAATTGGAATTCGACTAAGTTTACGTTACCGATTCTTCTCAGACTGTTGAATGATCCATTGCGACGTCAGTTAAGCTAGCCACGCTTCCCAAGCGTTCCACACCCTCCCAGGATAAGACTTTTGATGATGATACGTTCGCCCACAGCGAACTCCCAGTGTTTCCTAAGCTTACAGCTTCCCAAGGGGTTTGAGTACAAATCCTGGATCTGCGATTAGGTTGTCACCCTCCTTAGTCTGACAATGAGATTGGCATTATCGTCCATGCGATGCTTCAGCCAGAGCTGCCTAAATACTAGAATAGTAACTGTTGCAGTAAAGTCAACCATAGGTAGGCGTCCTTTTCAAATTTTTACTAAGTCATTCACATACATGCTCGCAGCATGTCTTCAAAGGTTCGCTGACTCCAACTGTTGTCCTATGATGCTGAGTAATGCTCATGTCTATACGTTAGCCAAGAGTGTTGTATACTGCCTATCATAAGTCAGGTATAGATTAAACTCAAAAGTAATAGGAGTTGGCACCTCGTGCCTAACAACCGCCTCTCCAAGAGAGATATTCACAAGTTGTGAAGACTCGTCAGTTTCCTTGATTGCAAGAAAGTGTGCTGGTTACGTGAGGCAATCGACGATCACCCAGATGATAACAATAATGTTTTCGTTTTGAGTTTTAGGTAGACTAGCGACAAAATCCATGAAAGTCCGTTCTCATTTTCATATGGGTGTTTCTGGTTGCTGACACTCCACCTTGACTTTTCTTATAGGTCAAGCACCACTCACATACATTGCCAGGTGGGTCTTCATGCCCGATCACCAGTACAAGATTTAGAGATCCTAATATCTCTCATCAAAATCGAGACGACTGGAATATCGAGGTCGGCGTGCTTTGCTCGACACGAGTTCCCCTACAGTTGCCGCATAATAAGATCCACATTCGATCCATGAGGTAGCGTATATCGTCCGACCTGCCAAAGGTTTCTTCTCCATGCCCCGCATGGGTTCTACTTGAAAATCCTCTTCCTTCATTTCCCCAGCCTGAACAGAGCGAGTTTGATCAGATAGGTTAGAGTCGATAATGAGATGCAGAGCTCGTGCGCATTCAAGTTTCGCAGTCGTAATCATCCAAAAATTCCATCCAGTGATGCCATTAACTGATTCAGCTCTTTCGAAACCAGGGTACACTGGAGGCCCTTGTGATCGGTCTAAGTAGTGCATTCGGTACCGTCGAAGTAATGCCTCCAACTTACACCAAAAGACCACGGTTTCCACCGCAGATTGTGTGTCATGCAATTCTCCTTGCAAGTCTATTACGTAAGCTATCACCTTCTCGTGTTGCATCGGCGTGTAATTGGGACTCTGATTCGAACCATCATGATATACCACTAAATCACCCACACCCTCGGGTAGAGGCGATGCTCAGTGTATTGCAGAGTTGGGATTCGAAAGCTGAAAAGACGTCCTCCAGTTTTGTCTCCCATGAGCACAACACCCTGCTGTGCTAAAGAGATTTAAGCTGCGCGATCTTCGAAAATCCTGTGATGAATCTGCGATAGCATCTAGTGAGACCCAGAAATTGCTGTATACTCGATGGGATCTTTGGTGTCGATCAGTTTCTAACCAAGAGGGTCTTAGCGAGATCCACGTGTATTCCCACTTCGTTGATTATATGACTAAAGAGGTATCCCTCGCATCCAGAAGTTACATTTATCAAGACTTCGCGCAGTGTGGCTCCTCCTTCAGGAGCTCTCAAAAAAGATACAAAGCTGCCCATGATGTTCCTATCTCCTCGAAATGATTCAACATGTTGTCAATAAGCATGGTCGATTCATGTGATCCATACAGCTGCTGGTGTGATGATTAGCTCGAAGGTCTTGGAATACAACGTCGAAATGGCCGCCTTGTTCTTGGTATGCCATTGCAGGCACAGTCTCCCCTTAGACTAACTTCTGACAATAGCTCGTTTGTTATTCAATCCTTGAATGGAAGCTCGACCCCCGCAACTGGTCATCAGGTTGTCAATATATGGTCGTGGAAAACGGTTCCCAACTGTCGCCTTATTGAGTTCTTGAAAATCAGTACTCATACGAAAAGGCTTATCTTCACGGATATAACTTGGGCTCCCCAATGCGAAAAGCTAGGTCTGACCGAACTCCGGTTCAATAATTCCTGCAGTTGATTAGACAGCTCTTGCAACCCTCTTGGTGCAACACGGTAAGAGTGCGTGTAGTCAGGGCTGCCTCTGGCACGAGACCAGACTGAGATTTCACCTAACAGTTGTGGAAGTAAACCCGAAAGTTCCTTGGGTAGCACACCAAAAGGAATCACAAATGATTGGTGGATCCTCGATCCTCTGCTTCCTTAGTCCTAACATCAGTAACGGTTGCTAGTATAGCGGAGTAATCCCTCCGTAGACACTCCTGGCCTTCATAGCTGAAATGGTGCTAACCTTTGCACCACTCTGACGCTTTAGAACAAATAACAATTCTCCACACAAAATTTTCTCCTCACAAGTGTATCTGCGCGATCTCTGGATAACCAATCCACACCAATTGCTGTATAGTAGCCATCAAGGGTAGTAGAAGGAAGGTCAAAGTCGAATGCTTGTCCCACAAGGTCTAGTTTGCATCCCAACCAACATATGAGGTTTCGTTTGTCTTGTCGTCAGCCGATTCCACAACAGGTTCGGTTCCAAGAGACATCAGGGTTAAATAGAGCAGAGACGGAGTGATTCGTTACCAGGAACGTGTAGGCCGCCATGTTGTTATAATCCTGACGTCGCCCACGCCCATCCTAAATGCCCCTCCATGAGCATCATTTCCCGTGTTGCTGTACTCGTTGCGAGGGTTTCTAGTACGGTCGTCGTTCCCTTGATTGTTGTCGTTTTGATTTAACAACGACCACTCCATGTCGTAGGCACCTTCATTTTCAATACTGTTTGTTACCATTACAAATACCTTGATGTTGCCGTGATTGTTTCCTCTAATGCTGTTGTTCGAAACGAAGCTCTACGATCTTTCACCGACATGGTCCACCTCTTCACATTCCATGGTACGTGCTAAGGCAAAACTCACTGTGCGAGGAGTTTCACATTCCATTCTACAGTCAGTTGTCATTGCTTATGTCCTGATTGGTTCGTAAAGGTTGACTCCCATCAGTCGCTGACTAGGGTTGGAGATTCGATTGCAGTCACTTTGCTGGTGTTCGTTGCCGGTAATCAGGGTGGTCCAATTACCGAGGTTGGTAAAATACTACGCTCACCCTTTGTCCATCGATCTAGCAAGTCGATTGAGTAATACACTGTATGCTTCGAGAGTGTTGCAGAAGTGATCACACTTCGGAGTCTAAGACATCAATACATAGAGTTCCATCAATTGAAGAGAAGCGAGAAAGGTATAAACCAACTCAAGGACGTTCGTGCAAGCATCTAACATTCTACACGTTTCGCTAGGCGTTCAAATGAGGGTTCGGGTGATATTCGATAGCATCGAGATTCGTAATGATTCATAGAGGAGTGAAAAGATCACGTTCGAGTAGGAGACAATCACTGCTATGACTCCTACAGATTGTTGTGTTCTAGTATAACATCAATTAACTGGGCGGAACCCCTCTCACACTCGTTAAGCCTCACTGGGACTCACATGCACCCTACATTATTATTATGTGTGCACCCATAATAATAAGGCAATTTGCATGCTTATCTCAGTGCCTCTTAACTCGCGCAAAAGATTTCCCCGAATTCGAGCAATAAGACAGATGACACCACAACATAGATCATGAAAGTTCAAGAAGAGTCGCACTCTTAAAACACGTAACATGGGTTGGTAACTTAGAAGTTCATATTGTAGTGCTAAGTGTGCATTCACGCGTGATGTCATTCATAAGCAAACACTAGATATACTATGCAATAGTAAACAGGAAACGAACCTTGCAGTCTGGAGCTGAGTGTCATGGTCGATTTCGGAACTGTTCGGTTATAGTCTGGTCTTATGAAAACGTTTTAAAACCAAGTTCACTATAACCAGTGGCTCTGATACCAAACTGTCACACCCCCAAAATACCACATGCGGGAACACCGTGGGATGTGTGACGCATCAGAGTTCGAGCCACCAATCACATTGAACCAATGATAAATATTTAAATAAAACATGTCATTAATTACCAATAGTACATGTCAATCATAAGATTAAATCAAAAGAGTTGTGTAGCGGAAGCATGTAATAATTCGTTTAACAACTGTATCATAATAAATGTTCAAAACCAATGTATCCAATATATGTTAATCCATGAGCCTCGATCCATGACCACTCCAGCACTCCCAGATAGCAAGTCCATGTCACGAATTCTAACGACCTGCAAGCATGCAGACAAGTGTGTCAGACGACGCTGGTGAGTTCAAAGTTTTGTTAACACGTTTCGTTACCAGTTGTGTGTTTAAAACAGTTCAACGTTTTGTTTTGATGTTGTTATTACTCGATTACCGTATGTGGCGACTAGATGTGAATGCCCAACCCCAATGCCTCCATTTAGGCATTGGTCATGAGGTCAAGGTATCAAACAACCTTGAATAGATGTAAGGGGTCTTATATGTACACGATGAGAATGCCCAACCCCAATGCCTCTAACTAGGCATTGGTCATGAGGTCCAGATAATTAGTTCACGCCCGTCCTTTCGACCCGGTGTGAGGGTGCCAATCCTAATAGCGCTATCAACTAAATACCTCGTTGCTTCTTCAGCAACACGGTAGATGTATGGGGTCTTACATGATTTACACTGTGTTCAATAACCAACATCCCAATTAAACAGTTTACCCAATATTCCCTTCAGAAACGTTTACCAGATGTCCCAAACCACCGGGACGCATGCTTAGAAAAGTGCAGTGAACTCACCTTAGGTTGCTCGGCATGTTATGTTACCCATTCCAAGTTGGTCAACCATACCCTACCGTGGTTACCAAAGACAGTCAGTTTCATAAACACATAGATCACCTTCTCTTTGCACATACAATACCAGTAACGTACTAGCACAACATAATACCAAACAATCAATCATACACATAACAGTTCATGGTCATCATGTAGTAGGTTTTCAGGTCATGCGCAAATTCATATTACAAGTTTATGTTTCTTAACCTATTGTATATATTTAATCATGAATACCATTTAACACATTGCAAATCCACATAGCAAGTTAGTCATACCCAAGTCCCTGGTTCGGGTATCCATTACCCCCTATGCGGCCCATTAAATGTCACCTATGTTTTATTTCAGTGAGTGCAGCCCAATGAAGGTATATGCTATTTATTTCAATAAATCGACCCACTACTATATATGTTTACCAGCCAATTAATTCCAACTAACCAGCCCAAAACGAATATATATCTATGCATGTGCAAACTTAAAGATTGTCGGCCATTGGTGTTAATCATTGAGGATTGCATGTGATACTCTACCGGCCCACTAAGTCAAATGTTAATCAACTTTGCCAGTCCATTAATTACCCAACCCTTTTAATAGCTTTGGTCCAGTAGAAGTTACATGGTGTCAGCCAAACAAAGTTACTTTCATGATTACGGCACAAAATCAGATTATGCAGTCTAGTCATGCAACCCTACCCTAGTTCCTACATATCATCACTGATCATCAGTCATCCAACTTTTATGCATAAACACTTACCAACTTATATAATCACGTTACCATCAATAATATGTTAACTGACCAACAAATAATTATCATAATCATTTAATATCCAATACAAATTAAGCATGAAGATTCATAAATACGATCACATACACTTTCCCTACGGTCCGGATCATACACAACAAGACCATTAGTACGAATTATTCATGAGGATTCACTAAACAAGATTATACACGTACACTTTCATGCGATCAAGATTACATAAACAAGATTATACAATTAAACTTAACAAAAACACCGAATCACTAACCAGTGAACTTGTTCGCATGCGATGATGTTGCCTCGAATGGGGGGGGGGTCTATTACAGCGATCATGTAATTAGGGGGAAAAGCCTAGGGTTCTGGTATATTAGGGTTATTTGTGTTAACATGTTACGCTTCTAAAATATGTATATATGCTGAAATAATGACCGGCCTAATCAAAATAACCCACTTGGGCTCGATCAGGCCCAAATGTAATTACGGAGCCCACACATATTCAAGTTGATTTCGAGTCAAGTTGATTTCGAGTGTGTGTATGGACTTACATTAGCCGGCCTAATGCGGAGTGTGTGTGCGACAAGATGCGGCACAACGTGTTCGGCCCAAACACAAGGGATACGAGTCTTATAATTTAGCAAAGTTTAATACTAGCACAAAGCGTTCAGCCCAAAGGAGAGGGATGAATAACGAGAAAAAAATAGAATCACAAGATTAAACGATACAGACCTCGAAAGTCCGGGTTGTCACATTAGATGTCACCCCTTCTAGTAAAACTTGATTTCACCCTTGTTCCCCAGTTCCCCAAGTAACTCTTTCCCGTCTCCTTTGTTGTTTTTCAAATTTTGGAAAAAGGTAAAACAATCGCATAATGTTCTATAATATTATTACTATTCATCTAAGCTTTGGATATAATTATCTATAGATTATACGAATGGAATAATAGCTTAAATTAGTTGTCTGACACGTTTAACCCATACCCCTTTCAAGCTAGATTTTTGGTCTGAACTATTCAAAAAAAAATAGAAACTGCTTCAATCATTTGTAAATGGGTAGAATAGAAGTGCCATACCTTCAAGAACAACCGAATCAAAGCCTGTATGAACTCAGAGTTGTTTCTGTGTGAGATTTCATAGTCGAGTAATTGTTCAGGGTAATCAACTCTGGTCTGTTTTCAGGTTCTTGTTCGTTATAATCATCATCATCACCGATAATCTGAAGCATCCTTAGTTCCGCATCCAACGTTGAAGAAGATAAACTTTTATGTAAACACCTCAACTGTATAATCACGCAAATCATAAGAATGTCATATTAAGGAACAACCTTATTAGTATAAAATAATGTTCAGCCTGTTCTTCACGTACAATTTTTCAACTCAACAGCTGCAGAAACTATATAAAAGGTGACGAGGGCAAATCTATAAATTGGATAAAAAAGGTGCTTTTCGGGCTCTTTTGGAGGCTCGAAGAGCTTGTTGTAGGCCTGAAACAATTATCATATCACATGAGCAGGATATTATAAACGCGCTAATGAAGTATGCATGTGTTAAACTTAAAATGGGAACCTTTATGATATCCAGATTGATCAAACTTTGCCACAGGCTCTAGGGAGCAATAAAAGGGTGACTAAATGTCTAAATCTAAGACTTGTTGATCAAGCAGTGGAGTGTGAGTTACAGACTACGCTTGGGCCTGAGAGTTGGTTGAAACGAGTGAGAGCTTATTAGAATCAACATTTTTAGAATCTCCTCCAGAAAAGAAAGAGATGGAAGGCAACTTTACATTCACAACTTTCTTACTTCCATAAGAATCAATATGTGTGGCTCTAGAAAACATTGCCTGGTTTTCACTAATAAGATCCTAAAAGAATTTACATTAACTTGCTCTACAAGTAGGTGGCAATATATGTGGGTTCAGTAACGGATCAAAACAGGTTCGTGTGAAAATGACCCAGTATAGTAAGGTTCAAGCGGGTGAGTCTCATAATAACCAAAATACTGATTGCTAAATAAGCCGTTATTATCCATTATTAGTAACCAAAAAAATAAGTAGTAGCAAGATATCTGCTTTGTAGGGCCCATTCATCTATAGTCTGTTTGTAGCATACTGACATGACAGTGTCAGTAAACTATATATCCATGTCAGAACACGGATAGTTTAAAATCCTATTTGAACAAAATTAAAAATAATAAATTTTTCGATAAAGTGTCAGTAAACTATATGTCCATGTAGCCACCATAGTGTGTTTGGCCAACAGGTCAAGTTGGTGTAATCTTGAAGAAGTAAACACTTTTCAATGGTAAAAAAGATAGCTAATTCAGTAGCTTTTAGTAAACCACTTGGTTTTAGCAAAGAACTGGCATCAACAGAAACATTGACAAGTAGTTAGTACCTTATTCATTTGTAGACCAGCATTCTTCTAGAGAATTTGATTAACCACCTTTTATTTCACTGGTATGATGATCTAATGTTTTAGATGCCTCGTGGTCTTTAACATGGTCTTCAACAGCCTCATTGGAGTCGGTAGAAATGATACTCTTCTGTCTACCCATACTACCAATTTACCACATAATATAAAAACAATATGCAAAAAAAAAAAAACAATTTAAGTGTCCCAAATATAATACTCATTTACCACATAGCTTGATGTTAGTTAAACAATTTTTTTGGTACTTAGTCAAGGTCAACATTCATAACATCTGAAGCGAAAATAATAGATAATACAAAAGGTTGCATAGATGGATGGATTTAAGAAGATGACCCATGCATACACACTAGTTCAAAATCAATTTATATCTTACTTGAAACATTCTTTTTTTGCACTTTCCTTCAAGGACTTCCAGTTTTCGCTTTCCATGTACAATATCTTTTTTTTTTTTTGCACTTTCCTTCGAGGACATACAACCAGATATATAAATATGAAAATGTTAAACTTTGTACTCAACATAATAAAAAAGTAGTTAAAGTATGAATTACTAAAGTTATAGGACTTACCTTTGCTTGTGAAAGCGTCTCTTGGTTGTCTCTGATTTTAATCACTTGATTCTCCTAAACATCACATGCACTGTTATTGATCATCCATATAATTGATGCTTTAATTATCATCCTACACAATTTCAACACATATTAACCGATCCCCTACATTGCCTTCTTTTATCATAGTTAAAATGGACAATTTATGAGGGTACTAGGCTATTGATAGAATTTGAAATATGTAGACTCATAATAGATACAAAACTACACATTTTCAAGTATTTAAGCCAATTTCGTCAACTTGAGCATTTCATGGAACAACTCATGTGCATGAATATTTTCTATTTCTCATATAATGATGAATCTCTAACCTACTTACCACTGTTAATTATTTGTGAAAAAAATGTGTGATTTGCTGAACTCTAATCATAATAGAATCATTCTAACATAATAATCTCATAAAATCATAGGGAACAAAAACATGCTAACTTTTTACCTTAAAATGGGGATTTTTAAAGAAGATGGAGCTACTTACCTTAACTTTGATGTTTAAATTAACTATACATGTGTATATGGCTTATGAAATAATCTAACCAACATTTGATTGCACCATTTTATAACTTCCATTCTTTCTTCACTTCCTCTCCACTTCTACAGCACAAACACACATCCCTACCTTCCCAAAATTTCCATCCAGTCCCTTCCAGAAGTTAGATGTGTGTTATTTTAACGTGGATTCCATATTCCAGCAACAATAGTTACCTATGCTCACAGTTGTATAGCTATTGAGTGACGAAGGTTGATGTAAAGACTGATAAATAAGTAGTTCGTAAGAGAAGAAAAAAACAAATAAGTTCATAAGATAGCCACCAGCACAACGGTAGCAATCATACTTAAATAAGTAAAAAAAAAGCTCATATCGCTCTTGGATGTGAAAAAAAAACTATGAATTAATGTGCAATTTCTCATGAATCAATCAAGTGCCTTGAACCCTCAACTGTACCGAAGATTCTTGATTTCGCATCCATTTCGTTTGAAAAACAACAGTGTAAGTTAGAAAGACGTGTTAATTTTAAGTTACACCCGATTTATTTTCAACTTTGACCTAGATATCAATAGAAACGATCTAGTGAAATCATAGGCGATGAAGTGATGAATACATATGTTAAAATCACCAAAAATATGAACCCTAACTGTTAGCTTGAACTCAGAATCAATTAGTTTTGGTATATCTAACAAGTTCGTAGCATAAATAAAGTGTAAAAACGAGAGAACTAGGAGATTATACCTGAGATTTGCAGCAGAAGAAGCTTCGTGGTTAGATGTGCAGGTTAGGGTTTCAAACGATTTTTGCAAAGAGGAAAAGAAGCAATAAGGAAAGCCAATTCAATGGAATATTTAGGAGAAGAGGAAACCAAATGTGAGAGGGAAATTTTTAGGAGCAGAGGGAAACCAAAAGCGCGAGAGTAAAATTTTAATTTTGAGAATGAAATTTTTGAATGATTAAATTTTGGCTGTAAAATGACAAAGTTATTAAGTTTTGATTTAGTGGTATAAAAGTTAAATGCCACGAAAACATGTGTTAAGCAACTATGGCACATGTAAATGTCATTAAAAACATAATTTAATGGCATAAAAACTAAATGTCACTAAAAGTATGTGTTAAACAAATAGAGCACACATAAAGTGCCATTAAAAACCTAAATAGTGACATATATATGAAATGCCATTAAAAGTGTATGCCACTAGATGGCATTTTTTTTGTAGTGAAAAATCAAGCTTCTATTTCTTTGATTAAAGATCACGACAAGGTTTCAAGACTTCAAAATGTTAGCGGGTCATTATGGAGTTTACAACATACAAAGTCAAAGAATTGTGTTAATAAGATAATATATCTTATTAACACATTAAATATCTTTTCTATGAAAAAGGCTTTCATAAGAAAAAGAAATGCTTTCAACATAAAAGAAAAGTAATCTTTTCTTATGGGAAAAAGCTAGAAAAGCATTTATGATAAAAAGGAATCTTTCCTTTTGTAAAGAAAATGAATCTTTTCTTTTGATGAAGCATTCATCAGAAAAGAAATATCTCAAAAGTAGTGATTCATCAGAAAATGAAGCAAGTTGATGACAAAAGGAAAGATAAGCCACATGCAAATGGATGGACACACATACCAACTTCTCTCATTAACCAATCACATTTGAGATAGGATATGAAAAACCTCTATAAATACATAATTCCTACGAAGGAATTATGTGTGTCTTTGTGTACTAATATTTAAATATAGAGTTTTTCATGTGAGATTACCCTTGGTTTGGCCCAGGGGTTGATATTTAGTAGGGGTGCAAACGAGTCGAGCCGAGCCCGAGCTCGACCAGGCTCGGCTCGATTCGAGCTTTATTTCTAAAGCTCGAGCTAGGCTCGAAGGTAATTTTTCAAGCTCGAGCTCGGCTCGGGTCTGATTCCTTTAGTATTTATTAATTAATTTATATTAATTATAATTATTATTATACGTATAATTTAGTTATTTTTTATATTTTTTTAAATGGTAATTATTATTATATAAATATATGTTTAATATATTAATAAAAAATATATAAACAGAAAGCTCGATTAGGCTCGCGAGTCGGCTCGAGCTCGATAAGCGAAGCTCGGACTCGGGCTCGTTTACTAAACGAGATTGTTTTTAGGCTCGGGCTCGAGCTCGAGCTCGTTTAAGAACGGCTCGTTCGAGCTTTTTTTCGAGCCGAGCTCGAGTAGCTTGCGAGTAGCTCGGCTCGTTTGCACCCCTAATATTTAGATTCGAGTTATTCTCGGATCGACCCTTCTTCTTTGTTTGATTCCGCCAAACAAAGATTAATTCTTATGTTCATAGAACTATACATTTATTTCATAAGAATTAATCATTGAAGAAATCCCACTCTCACTGTCTCTATTTTTATTCTTTAAATGTTTATATACTTCACAAACACCCGTCTCAACGAGAGAAGAAAGTTACACCATTCGAACAAGGCAGCCAAAGGGGACCAACAATTGGTATCAGAGCAGATTGGATAAATTAGTTCCAAGATCCCTTGCTCCTGTAAGAGAGACGTATATTCATGATCTGCTAAAGGTAAAAATAATTTTTTTTTTTGCAGATAAAAAAAAAGAATGTAGAAGAGTTATTTTTTTTCTATTATTTTCATTATTTTTATTATTGCTTTTATTACTGTTTTTATTTTTATTATCTCTATTAGTATTCTTTTTGTATACAAAAAGGATGTGTAGAAAAAGGATATAAAAACACACAAAAAAAGGGAGTTAAACAAAGATAAATGAACTTTAGTTTATTAGAAAGAAAAATTTTGACATCTAAAAAGAAAGTTTCTGATAAAATAAAGTTTATTTGTATCTTATCTCATGAAATAACTCCAAATTCTGGTTAGTTAATCTTCAAAAAGGAATGATAATGATACAAAAAGGAGAGATAAAAAAATTGTGTTAAACTTTAGAAAATATACAGATGACTATTATTATTTAAAAAGTTTTCACAAAATATTCCTTGAAGAAAAGAACAGGTACTTAGAGCATTCACATCCATTCCACCATATTTTCACTTTAAATTACACCAAAAAACACTACATTTTATCTCTCCTTTTCAATTAAATAATATTTTTTTATACCTTTATCATTACCTTTTCTCTCTTCTTCACTCACAACCACTTTCAAAATATATTAAAAAATTATAGGGAGTGAACAGCGTCCCCAAATATACAGATGAACAGTAACATTTTCTCTCTCCTCCACTCACAACCACTTTTTATACTTTTTATATTTTAAAAATACCACACACACAATTTGATTATTTGGATGTGAATGCTCTTAGATTTCTAACAGAAAAATATGTATAAGTAATATCTTTGGTTTCTACATATTCCCTCTCATCTTAAAAAACAATGATGATGAGTTTACTAAGATTTTCTAGTGAATTCTGATTAATATATTAGAATTTCTGGTTAAAAAAAGGAATTTCTGATGAGGTCATCAACTTTTCTGATGATGTCATCAGATATGAGGTCATTAGAATTTATGATAATGTCATTAGATTCTGATGAGGTTATCAGAATTCATGATGATGTCATCAGATTTCTGATAAGGTCATCAGAATTTAGAATTTATGATGATGTCATCAGATTTTCTGTTAAAAAAGTTCAGATTGGATGATTCGTTATTTTTTGAAGCCTCCTCAATCGATAGCCTAAACACTTATCCTATATTGGATAGAAGATACTTATATCCTATGTTGTGGGGATACAGGATATAATGCTTACATTTAGGTGGAATTATAAATCGAGGTGAAGAATTATAACAACAAATGAAATATAATCGGATGATCACCCATAAAAAGTCGGACGTTTGCCAAATAAACTTTTATGCCAATGAAGATACAGTCAACGAATATCACTAAACAGGTGCCTACATGATAACGTGACAAGAAGAAAAGAAAGATACATCTTCAACAAGTTTATTTGTTATTTCTAAGTATAAATGCATTGTTTATATTTTCAACAACAAATAGGGGGTGACTGTTAGGCAACTTTATTGTATTTGTTGTTAAAAATAGTTTAAGTTACTTAGAAATAATTCCGTCAACACGAACCGACCGACGAACCATTCTAGAAGCACTAAATATGAAGATCGTGAAAGAAAAAAATCAAGCTTCTAATTCTTTGATTAAAGATCACGACAAGGTTACAAGACTTCAAAATGTTAGCGGGTCATTATGGAGTTTACAAGATACAAAGTCAAAGAATTGTGTTAATAAGATAATATATCTTATTAACACATTAAATATCTTTTCTATGAAAAAGGCTTTTATAAGAAAAAGAAATGCTTTCAACATAAAAGAAAAGGAATCTTTTCTTATGGAAAAAAGCTAGAAAAGCATTTCTGATGAAAAGGAATCTTTCCTTTTGTAAAGAAAAGGAATCTTTTCTTTTGATGAAGCATTCATCAGAAAATAAATATCTCAAAAGTGATTCATCAGAAAAGGAAGCAAGTTAATGACAAAAAGAAAAATAAGCCACATGTAAATGGATGGGCACACATACCAACTTCTCTCATCAACCAATCACATTTCAGATAGGATATGAAAAATCTCTATAAATACATAATTCCTACGAAGGAATTATGTGTGTCTTTGTGTAGTAATATTTAAATACAGAGTTTTTCATGTGAGATTACCCCCTGGTTTGGCCCAGGGGGTGATATTTAGGCTCGAGTTTATTCTCGGATCGACCCCTTCTTCTTTGTTTGATTCTGCCAAACAAAGACTATTTCTTATGTTCATAGAACTATACATCTATATATATATCTATATATATAATATATGAATAAGATGTGGGACACGTGTCATGTGATGGTGCAACCAAAATGGATTTTTGGCGAGAAAAATGTGAGAATCCTTATGTTTTCACACGGGATCCGAACTGGTATAACCATACCCGGTTTTTTGACCCGGGTATATAAGGTACCTAATAAACGTAAATCATTCACTCTCCTCATATGCATCTTCTATCAGAACTCCTTCTCTATCGTCACCCTCGAAACCCTAGCGGCGCATATGCATCTTCTTCAACAAATCAACAAATCTTCTTCAGCAAATCCCTAATCCCTTCACTTCATATTCATCTTCCTTTCCTCTCCAAACAACAGTCTAAGTGGAGAGAGAGGCGACCAAATATAAAGAATCGTCGGTGTTGGAGCCGATATCCGGAAGGAAGAAATAGTCATCGTCATCGTCGGTCTGATCCGACCTTTGTACCACACTCTTCCTGCATAGGTAACTTTTCTAATTTTGTTATTATTGAAAAAGAGATTAATCAGCGGTCATTAGGGTTTGTTTTCTTTTAAGATTGGGGTTCCAGGGTTTGTTTTAGATGATGTAATCAGTCGCACAGATGTATGTAACCTCATTTGATCTTCAATTTGTAGGTGAGTTTAAGTGGGTTTGCTCCATCTCTGTTTGATTTCTTAAATGAACGTGTAGACTTTGTTCCAGCAAAGCGTGATCACTCTGCGAACAAAGCAGCCCATATTATCTTATTCTTTTTCGTGAACAAAATTAGCTTTTGACATGTTCATATTTAATTGATGAAAATAGCATTTTGTTTGGTTATATGAAGTTGAGATTTTTACTAATATTATTCTCATGTTAAAGTTGTACACATTTGTGAAGCAACCTCGACAAAGTGACTGATTGAGTTTGAAAACACAGAAGCTGGGAGTTTAACAGTGAGTTCTATTGCTCTGATCACAACGAAATGAACACATATATGTGCATAATTTGTCATCTTGTATAGTTTTGTCATTCATAAATTAGTTTTTTTCATTTGAATTACTTGAATATATATATTTTTTTGAGTTTTCTTATGTATGGTCTGATTTTGGATGGTTGAGTATGTAGATTGAAGAGTTCACTCAGAGCACCTTGAATAATGAGGAGGAAATGCGGTCTTGTAAACAATCTGCCGATGCTCTAAAGTTGCCTGGAATGACAGATGTGGTTTGCGAGCACAAAAGGAGTGCAGTTCAATCTGGTTTTGGGCTTTGCAAGGATTGCTATATGGAGTTTTGTGGTGGACTTGAGGGTTCGGAACCTCCCGTATTTCAACGTGCCCAAGTGGAAAGATTATCCATGATAGAGGTGGGTCCTATTTTATCCTTAATTCATATCGTTTGATTGTTGGAAGTTTAATCTTGATTTCACATGTGAAGGTTAGTTTGGCAAAAGTTAAAAGGGTTTAAACTTGCAAATTAATGGGTAGATAACCAAGGGATTATTGGACAAATATGGGTAATAAACCTTTGGAAGGAGTCAACTTTGGTATAAATATAGCAATTGTTTTTTACTTTTTTAGCATTCCATAATTTTTGTTTGGTGTATGTTTTCCATCAGTTTCGTTTTTGACTTTCAAAAGTCAAACTCACAGGCAGATCTATTGCATTGTGATAAATCATAAAAGTGCAAGAAATCCGAGTCTCAAATCTTTATGGAATGTAGTAAAAAATGCTAAAAGATGGTATATAGAAGCCGATATGTTTTAACTTTTATTGCAATTTGTGGGAGTACCCGCACTCCGCAACAGGTTTTGGGTTGGTATCTATTCGGTTCGGGTTGGCTCCGCTCGGTATGATACAGAACTAGATACAACAATGGAATCGGTTCATCACGTACCATTACTGTACCGGTACTAACTATAGCTTACAGTACAAAAAAAAAAACATTCAGCTGTGCATGCAACTTTGTATTCAACGACATGTCGAGAAAACCATAAAACGAATATGATACCGATACTGATGTTCATACGGTATTGATTATTTCCTCACGGTAAAGAAAAAATCACATGCATCTGACCCTTTCAGATAAAACTTTTATCGAATCATAGTAAATAAAAATAAGCCCGTCACAATAGTACTTTTGAAATTTTATAACCATACTTTATTACTAAAATAACAAAAAAGATAAACGACGTAATTATATATTTAAAAACCACTAGGAAACTTTTGACTTGTACGTTTGTGCTTAGATCACTTGTACATTACTATTTACAACTTGACGTAGACAAAAATAGTCACGTTACAACAATATAGTCAGAATTTTATAAAACATTACATTTGTAAAAAAATTGAAAAAGTCTTGAGAAAAAACAAAATATGATTAAATATAATAATAGTAATAAAAATTCGAAAATAGCCAACTGGAATTAGTGTTGGTTATGCTTATGGTGGAATGATATGCACCTGATCACTCTTTCTTGTGCACATTGACATGGACCCAAATAAAGAATGACTAGAAAAGGTCAAACTAACAGTTGGTGTTCTTTGTTTTGTAGGTTGGAGGCAGTCTTGGTTGGGGCGCTATATATGCCACTACAAAGTTGCTGAAGTAGTTGACGGTCGTACAAACTTATTTAGTTAGTTTGTCAAATATGACTAAACTTTAATAGAGTTGAATAGAATAGAGTTGGTGGACTTTTTCGAATGGTTGAGAAGATGAAAGAATGAGTATTATGACATCAAAAGATGGTCGATAAGAAGAAAGAACGATTGATGCTTTTTGTTCAGGGTGCATAAGGCTAGAACTAAATTCATAGTAGCTTTACGTTTTTTCATTCTCTGATTGAATAAAAGTTATGGTTTAGTATAATTATATTTATTGTAGTTAGGAGATATGATTTGAATAGTTTTTATTTGTATTTATCTAATACATAAGATCTTACGTAGGTTAGTTACTTATTATATGTATAGGTACTTTCAAATACTTATTTTGATCGTGGGTCTATTCGAAAATCTTGAAATAGCGTTAAAAAACTCACTTACAACCCGACCATATTAAGTTTCAGATAAGTCGGGTTTCTCAGGTTTAGAGGAAGAGGATAGGTTTGATTGGGTTAGTCAGGTTAATTTAAGTTATATGATTATTTAAATTATCGTCACATTTTAATATTTAAGTAACCTTTAAAGATGTAATTTGTTAGGAAGATAATTATATCTATAATATTTTTTGATATTTGCAGCAAAATATCAAAATTCATACTGCTACTAACAAAATTTCATTAAAATTCAAGCATCGTTTGACAATATGATAACTAAAAGTCTCAAAACTTAATGTTCCAAATACCATAGACTCTAAACTAAAACATATCTATAAAAAAGACAACAAATGTTCGGGTTTTGAGGTTTTTGGGTCGGGTTTTCGCATGGAAAAAGTGACCGAATGACCAACCCATATAAGGTTCGGGTTGGTTGGGTTTGGGTTTTTTGGGTTTCTCGGGTACTGTCTAATTCGGGTTTTGGTAGCTTCGGATTCGGGTCGGGTTTCGGATAAAAATGAATAACCCTACTCAAGTATTAGGAATCTTTATATGCAAAACCAATATGATCAATGATTGATTAGCTGTTGATATATGCCGTTTTGTGATAGTTTTAGAATAGTTGTTCATATATCACCTGCTAAAGGAGAGTCATGTGTGAAGGCCTGCAATGAAATAAGATCGGAAAGAATTAAAGTTGACTTTAGAAGTCTAATTTTTTTTTGTGCAGAAAGAGTATGTGACTTCCAAGGTCCCTTTGGCTATTCATCCACCATGGCGTGTCTTCTTAGGCGTATGGGGTTCGAAAACATTCTTATACAGAGATCTCATTATGATTAAAAGGGAATTGGCTTTACTTGGAAACTTTCAATACATATGGAGAAGCGAAAGAGGATACTTTAGAGGTTCAAAGTGTTATTTATGTATTTTTGTTTAATGTAAATTAAATTTTCCTAGCCCGGGATTTTCCCGGGTGATAGCCTAGGTTATTTTATAAGAATTAATCATTGAAGAGATCCCACTCTCACTGTCTCTATTTTTAATCTTTAAATATTTATATACTTCACAAACACCCGTCTCAACGAGAGAAGAAAGTTACACCATTCGAATATGGCCGCCAAAGAGGACCAACAATTGGTATCAGAGCAGATTGGATAAATTATTTTCAAGATCCCTTGCTCCTGTAAGAGAGACGTATATTCATGATCTTCTAAAGGTAAAAAGAAAAATCTTTTTTTTTTTTTTTTTTTTTTTTTTTTTTTTGCAGATCCAAAAAAAAGTATGTAGAAGAGTTATTTTTTCTATTATTTTCATTACTTTTATTATTGCTTTTATTACTATTATTATTATTATTATTATTATTATTATCTCTATTAGTATTTTTTTTTGTATAAAAAAGGAGGTGTAGAAAAAGGATATAAAAACACACAAAAAAAGGGAGTTAAACAAATATAAATGAACTTTAGTTTATCAGAAAGAAAAATTTTGACATCTAAAAAGAAAGTTTCTGATAAAATAAAGTTTATTTGTATCTTATCTGATGAAATAACTCCAAATTCTGGTTAGTTATTCTTCAAAAAGGAACGATAATGATAAAAAAAAGGAGAGGGTTAAAAAAATTGTGTGAAACTTTAGAAAATATACAGATGACTATTATTATTTAAAAAGTTTTCACAAAATATTCATTGAAGAAAAGAACATGTACTTAGATTTCCAACAGAAAAATATGTGTAAGTAATATCTTTGGTTTCTACATATTCCCTCTCATCTTAAAAAAATGATGATGAGTTTACTAAGATTTTCTAGTGAATTCTGATAAATTTATTAGAATTTCTGGTTAAAAAAAGGGATTTCTGATGATGTCATCAAATATGAGGTTATCAGAATTTATGATGATGTCATCAGATTCTGATGAAGTCATCAGAATTCATGATGATGTCATCAGATTTTCTGTTTTAAAAAAAAATGTTTTGGTCGGTTGTTTTTAAAAGACCCATTACAATTTTTGGTCAGTTTAGAAATGTTTTACTTTAGTTTACTAAGGAACTCGTTTTGGTCGGTTGTTTTTAAAAGACCAATTATAATTAAATAATGGCCATTTAATCCAATTTGTTGTAACTTTGTTTTGAGCCCATGAATTAAATTAATGTCGATCATATGGGACTGTTCTCTCGATCAGATAAAGAAAAAGAAAACGCACAAAAGAATAGGGAGGCATACGACAGTTTCTTTGGTTACAGGGTGTTTTCTTTCTACATCACAGAATCATCCAAATTCAATTCCAACAAGAGTGAACTTTGTCTAATCCGATAAATCATTGCGTGTAACCTGCAAATAGGTTTATTTGATAGTTCTCATACGATTCAGAGATTAATTCAGGTTTTTCACAAACTTTGCAATTTCAATTCGGGTTCCATGTTTGTTAATTTCTTTGAATTACTTGTTCTAGACCAATTATACAACACACAAGTCCCTACAAAACACAAACACACACACACATATGAAAATATTAAAGAGAGAGAGGAGAATCGGAGAGAGAGAGTGCCCAAGTTTGAGGGGCGGCTGGAGACCCTCTCCGGCGGTGATTTGTGGCAGCGCGACCCCCCGACTCCACGACGGTGCACGAAAAGCAGGGACGGCTGTAGCTTTGAGTGGTTTTGGTCCGGTATAGCGGGGAAAGATCGTCATTGGTGGTGCACGGCGGCACAAGAGAGAGATGGAGGCCGATGGGTCTTTGGCCACCCACACTTGTCACGCAGGGCGGCGCATCGTTCTCTTTTGCGTCGAGAACCATCAATAGTAGCGGCGTTGCAGTGGTTGTGATGGTTCGGGTCTAAGGTGGCGGCAGAGTACGGCGGCAGAGTACGGTGGAAGTGGTGGTTAGGTATTCAGTGGCAGCCGATGTGTAGGTATGTCGGAGAGGTGGTTCCGGTCAGTGTCGCATAACCGGGGTTTTGACTGAACATGTAGTGGTGACCCCACTCCCGGGACACCGGAAACGCACGACCAAGGGTGGCGGTTATGGCGGAGGCTGCTGTGAGTGTCGTTTAGCGTGTGTGGGTCACGGTGGTCTGATCTTGGAGAGCTAGTGATGATTATTGGTTCCGGTCAAACTTAGTAAACTGGTCAACTGCGGTGAAACCTTTCGAGCCGGGTTAGACGGGTCAGATCTGGTCAAATGGGTGTGAGTCGAGGCAAGACGACTTGCTAGTTAGTGAACGTGTCATGCGGAGAGGTATATTTGTGAACCCGATCGTCTAATTGAATACATGTATTTAAATAATGTTTAGCGTGCGTGGTACAACCAAGCTCTAACGATCTCACCCGACACATATATAGTTGGTTATATTACAAATAGAAATAACAACAATGGCAGTGTTCGAACTTATAATAATTGTATATGTTATTATAAATATATAGTTGCATCGACTACTTGAGAGTGGGCATATAACGAACTAGAACTTGATATTTTTGTATGAAATAGGTTGTTAAACTTCGGACACTTGTTTATTGGAGATTGGTGACGACTTGCACGATTTTCGTAAGAAACTATAATATAATTCACATGGTTTAAAATAAATAGAAGCACGTCGGGGTTCAAATAATTATATAAAAACAAATATAAAGTATATATTTATTTTGGATGACATTTGCAACTCACGAAACAAGTATATATTTAACTTGGCATTTACTTTATCCTATGATTTTATAATGATACATATGATTAGTTATATTAAGTTCGTACATTTAAATGCGTTTCGAAACGAAATTATTATAATAGCTAATATTATTCGGGATATTATCTCACTATCTGAATAAGATAAATAAATATATAATGACATTTATTTTAACAATTGTAAATAATACGCAAATGCGTCCTTGACTTATTACTTTGGTTACGTGTGTCATGCGTGTAATATATATATATATATACACATATGAGAGGGTTCATTGGGGAACACTAAAAAAATGGGGAACGGGAGAACACTCTTAAAAATTATACTTAACATGTTAAAAATTCTTTTTTTCTAAAATTTTTTAGGCGCTTTTTCTTATAAATACAAGTAGAAACATTTTTAATAAAAAAAATCAAAAACTAAAAATATAAAAAAAGTGTTTAAAAAACAGTTACATCTTATAGAATTAACTTAACATGTTAAAAATCAATTTTTTTAAAAGAATTTCAGCGCTTTTCTTTATAAAAAGGAGGAGAAACTAGTTGAATAAAAAAATTATTTTTTCTAAAAAAATAATTTTTAGCCTTTTGTTAATTGTTTTTTAATATTTTTAGTTTTTGATTTTTTTTATTAAAAATGCTTTTACAAGTATATATAAGGAGAAGTGCCGAAAAAGATTTAAAAAAAAAATAAATTTTAACATGTTAAGTTAAATTTTTAAGAATGTTCCCCGGTTCCCCACTTTTTTAGTGTTCCCCAATGAAACTCACACTATATATATATATATATATATATATATATATATATATATATAGGGAGAGGATCATGAGAAAACTACATATAAATGAGAAAACTAGAAAACTAACTAAAAAAAACCTAAAAAACATACCAATTTTTTTTAATGGTTGGTTATCAAATCATCGAAGTAGAAAAGATTGTGGAAGTCATCAAGTCTTGCTTAAAGTGTTTAGAATCTTGCAAGGAATGTGCACCAAAAGATGAAAAGTTGGCTGAGTTTGAAAAGATGAAAGAACAATTACTGTTCAATCTAAATTACCTGAAGGAGTCTTATGATGTTTTGAACAGAACAGTAACTGGTGTTCAAAAGACAAATTCTGAAAGAGAAAATGCCTTGACGATGATGAATGCAACAATGATGACAAAGCAGAAAGCTATTAATTTCTACATCGAAGAAAGTGCAAAGTGGAAGCAAGAGTTGGAAACCGAAAAAATAGAAAATGAGAGGATCAGATGATTATTACAGAGTTATTCTAGTTCTAATTATTTTATTGATCGAATTTATCCGACTGTTGCAGGTATGGAAGCTTTTCAAGATGACAAGCCAAAGAAGAAAGATACTGGTAAGAAACCGACTGTTAGCTATAACAAGTGTCCGCCTCCGATCTGGGAAGGGTATTCTCCCAGAAAACCAAATGAGGAGCAAGTCGAAAAAGCAGTCAATATAAAGTTAAAAACCGATACAACTGATGAATTACCAGAAAACATTGACGTCACTTTCACATCGCCTGACACTGATCATGAGTCTGAGCTAATCAAAAAGGTGGTCGATCAGGTGTTGGATACTGATGAGGAGTCTGAGTCAAAGTTTGAGTCTGGAGGGTCAAGTTCGTCAGTCAACAGTTCAAAACCGATGGTTAAAAAGACTTACAGTAGAGAGTTTTTATTATCAAAATCAAATTTGGATGATGAAACATTCGAAGTAGCATATACTTTGAATGATTCCGACAAATTATATTCTGACAAAGAGTTTCCAATAAAAAGTGTTACAATTGAAATGATCAAAAAGGTTTTCAAAATGACAGAAATTAATATTTCTGAAATAAAAGATTTAAATCTTACTCAAAAACCTAAAAAATACACTTCAAGAATTCAACAACGTTTAAACAAGAAAAAAGGTTACAATTCTGGTTTTGGTTTTCAAAAGAAACCAAACCATAATGGTAATTTCAAAAAGAAAGGACTTGGTTTTATTCCACATGAAAATTATAAAAATGAGAAAAATTCTAAAACAAAAAACAGAATTTGTTTCAGGTGGAAGTGCTGAGGAAGAACAGAAGAAACCTTTCTGGAAACAATCAAACCAGGAGTTTCTTGCTGAGAAGAAAAGGAAAGGAACTGGAGTGTTTCATCCAAAAGAGACTAGAACCTGTTTCAAATGCAATGAAGTTGGTCACATTGCATGGAATTGTCCGACAAATACTAAGACAAAACAGGGAGTTTCCGAAAAACTGAAAGAAAAAGTTGTCGATGCTGAACCACCAACTGAATAATTCAAAATTTTTGAAAAATTCAACTTTTGAAGTTGGTGAGAGTTCAAAGAAAAATTTTTACAAAAAGAAAGCCAAAGACAACCAAATGTGGGTTGTTAAAAAGGTTGATGAAAAAGTCGGCGATGATTCTGGTTCCATAAAGCCAGAAGAGCCACAAGTTGAGGTAAAAGAAGAAAAATCTGTGTCTTCAATGGATGATGTTAAAATTCCACCATTGAAGAATGAGAATTTTAAATAAAAGGTTGGTAAGGTTGAGATCTCGAATCAATTTTATTCTGAAAAGAATGAATTTGATGTTGAGAAAGTTTTTAATGGAAATGTGAAGAAAATTTTTGGGAAAATGATTGATGGGAAAGTAAAATGGGTTAAAGATTTTTATGCTACAAAGAAAGCAACGTATAACCCTACTGAACAAGAGTTAAAAACACCCAAGGTTGGTAAGACTTGGGTGGAAATTCTCTTTCCTTGAAAAATCTGGACTTGCCGGAGATCCCAAGTTTGTAATCGTGGATCAGGAATCGGCATCATTCTTGTTAAGATAGTTTTTGTGAAAGATTTAAAAATTGTTGATTTTTTTACAGGTAATGGACTTTGCCGGAGCTTCCAGGTTGGTAAGTGTGAAGCAGGAATCGGCATCTTTGTTGGTAAAATGTAATTTGTGTAGATGTGTTATTCCTACAATTGGTACAGGATTGGTCTTACAACTGGTACAGAGGTTTGCTTGTGCATACGTGCAAATGGTAAATCAAGGACATTAAGTTGTACTTGATTTACTACAAGTGGTTAAAAATGAACAAGATGATGAACCAGTCCCTACAAGTGGTAAAATCAACTAAACTAATTTTCCAGAAAAACCATTTTGATTAAAATAAACTCAAGTGTTTTGAAATCATAATGAGAAAATAGTTTGTTGAAAGGGGGAGTTCTGATTGTTTATGCCAAGTGGATGGCGAATTGAAGCGATTCGATATCGGTTGTCAATTTTCTGTATAGTTTGTTTTCAAATTTCTTTAAATGTGTTTGCATTTTAGGGGGAGTAAAAATTTCAGAAAATCCAAAAACATTAGAAAATTTGAAAAAGTCAAAAACATGATAAAATCAAAAATGAGTTTTGTAGTGAAAAGAGGAAATGATAGTACATCAGTGGACTGTCACAACATGCTAAAGAAATGGATAATGTAAAAATGTGATAAACAATCTCACTGCGGATATGCCAGTAGGTTTTTGCACATTTAGTAAATTGTGACGAGATATAAACTTAAAATTCAAACTTGCTTATATCGTGGGTAACATTTCTTGGATATATGGGTAACCCCCGAAATCTTGTTTGAAAGGTCCCTCTTTCTGAGATACTAGGTCTTTATACTCAGTGATATCTGGGGTATTATCCCGGGACTTTTGTTGAATGGAAATTCTGACCTAGTCCCCGCATAATACTTTCTGCAAATGCTTGAAACATAGCACAGCCCTCAGCAAAAATGCTGAAACAATAAAATTGATAATCATTGCTGTTGAAGAAAAGATCCTCTAAAGGGGACATACCTAAAGTCGAGCCGTCATCTCTCTGCTGAACGGAAGTTCTGACCTGAGCTCTCACGGTTTCGCATCTAACCCTTTACAGATATCATCTGTGGTATACTCACCTGTAAGACTGAATATTGGGATCTGGATACGGGAGTATATTCAAGTAGTGGGACACGCGAATAAGTTTAAGTGCTTAATACATTAATATCGTATCTCGAAACAGTTGAACTTTGTGTGAAAATTTAAGTGGATCAATATACTGACAATCTAAGCGAATTGTTTAGAACTTAAAATGAAATGAAGCTTAATGGTGTTGGTGATTTGTCTCAAAAACTGATATGATCCTCTTACACAAACTCACAAAAAATAGTGTCTGTAAATATTTCTTTACTGCATTTCTTTACAATCAAAAATCTAAAAAGATTTTTAGTGTGTTTTAGCATAAACTTTTGAAAAATTCAAAAAGATGTTTGACAACTGGTGTTGAAAAGCTGATTTTCAAAGTTCCAAGTGCTAAACAGGATGACATTTTTGTGAGGGGAGTCTGTGTTTGAAACAAATGTGTTTTTGATCAAATCTACAAGTGGTTCATCAAGAGTCTAGTTAAACTTGAGGGAGAGTCTAAATACCTAAATTTGAAATGTTTAAATTTGTGAGGTTTACTTTGAGGTAGAGATTGTGCAGGTATAAGTCTGAGCCAGGTTAATCGATTATAAGAAGCTTGTGTTTAAAGAGCCAGGTTGTCACACCCTGACCACGTAAAACATCAAATCGTGGCGGAAACGTCGGGGAGTGTTGTAACAGAATTATTGTTTCACAACCATGGAAATTAAAGTTACATTTTATTTATTAAACAAGAGTGTTACATTGTCTCAAAATAGGAAATAAAGAGATCAGAACATAATTAAACTAGTTCTATCTTTATTTTAAGTCTCTAAGGCACAGGTCCGCCCTAGTGTCACGAACATCATCCTAAGCGACAGCTCCTTAAAACACATGTGAAAATAGGTACGTCAGCATAAAAATGCCTGTGAGATACATAGGTTTTGTGAAAATAGGATTCATGACTGGGGTTTTTAGAAGAAAGGTTTAATAAAAATTAGTCATGAATCTTGTTAAGTGTTTTCTGTTATAAATCATATGAAAACTCGATAAGAAATCAGATTAATATAAAAGAAAGAAGTATGGTTAAAGAAATAACCAAATAAAATGAGTTGGATAAAATAAACTGTTTTGTAAAACAATGTCTTGTAAAGGATATGTTATTTGTGTAAAATGTAATATGTCTATACTGAAATGATTTAAATAACGCTACGATATGTAATATTACACAAACACTTATATATAGGAAGTACCAGCGGCGTATCCACCGTGTTTGTATCATATTACACACGCCTCGTTACTCAAACCATTTACCCAAACCAACCACCAATGTAAACTGTTCATGAATAAATCAATTGTCAAGTGTTATTGTGTAAACCATATCAAAATGTCCATGTCTAATGTAAATCACCAAATGTGTATATCAATGTCAAAATGTTTATTCTTAATGTAAATCATATAATGTGTATCCAAAAATATCATGTATGGCATGTGAAATATATCAACTAAACCATAGGTACAATGCACAAAAACAGGGTATTGAATTAAACATAGTTTAAGTCAAAGTTATGTTTTGTGGAGCAAATGCATGCTATACTGATACAAACATCTATGCGGTATTGTGAAAATGCATACATTCAGGCCTTGTGACTGTGGTGATAGACCTTTAAACAAATTAAAGGTCTATCTGTGTTATGTTTATCGAATTCGGTCATTCCTTCCACCCAAACAAACCTAGGGTTCAGGAATGGGAGTTGTCAAGTCCTATGGTACCACTACCTACTAACGAACGGCGTGACCAATGTTAATGAATGTATATTGTCCCATTTGAACAAACCAAATGTCATACCAAAAAATGTAAGCATGTGAAAACAATGCACTAAGTATGTAATCAAATGAACATACATAGCGTGAAATGTAATGTAAAACGATGTACTAAGTATGCACACAATGGACATACATAGCATAAAATGTAATGTAAAACGATGTACTAAGTATGCACACAATGGACATACATAGCATAAACACAATGAAATCATGTACTATAAGTGTACTAATGAACATAATAAGCATATGATATGAAAACATTGAAAGCATGAAAGTAACAAGTAGGCACATGTGTTTCACCCCAAAACAGTTTGGAAAACAGTAAAAGAGGGGTCTATGTACGCACTTGAGATTGCTTAGTAGTCCTTGAGTAACAACCAAACAACGCTAGAGATCACGGATATCAAACGGCACCTAATATAGGTAACTATGTTAATATACCGGACCTAAAATCGGAGGATTGGATAGAATGAGGGTTCGTAAACAAAATGAGTATGGAAACTCATGTAATATGGTTTAACAAAGCCCACATACTAAAATGAAACCTAACCTAAGTGCTTATGACCCATTACGACCCGTTTAGGTAGCTTATGCTACTTTAACGCGTCGTTCGCGTAAAACGCATTCGAAACGCCTAACTAGCTCTATGATAAGTAAAATATGCCTTAACATGTCTAATATTGTTGCCAAATCAGTTTAGATACCAAAAGTTATGTTACATATGCTTAATATGAAATTTGGCGTAAAAAGGGCATTTTGGTAATTTACCTAAGGCATATAAACTACCTATCATACAACTAAATAAACCTCGTGACCATAAGGTATAACCTCGAAAGGTTATTCCCTATACAACTATGGTCACCTAATGCGTTTGGTCGGATCCTAATGATCGACCAAACGGGTCAGGTTCGAAAGTATAAGCGATTGTTTAGATCGCTTACCTTACGACCCTATATAAGCACTAAACTAAAAGTGACGAGCTAAGCATGTTTAAACATGCTTAACTAAGTTTAGAAAACAGGTTTGGTATCAAAACAAACGGTTTTGAAACCTAAATGTAGTTTGGTTACAAAATACGCAATAACACGTATTTTGGCCGAAACTACGACTCGTCACTGAGCCTAGAAAGCGTGGTAATCAGTAGGTATAGTCACTAGGGGCTATAACCATCGAGATTACGCTCACGTTATGAAGTTCAAACAAACTTCGCATTGACCATAAACTGGTCAACGTAGAAAGTCAAACATAGTTTGACTTTCGGACTCGAAAAGCGATAAAAGAACAAAGGAACACTTACAAAGGGTCCCTGAAAGCTAATCTTGATCCAAGTAGCTCAGGTATGAAGCAATGGCTTCAACTTAGAGCTTTTAGATCAGATTTTGTGGATTTTTTCAAGAGGGGGGGGGGGTATTTATAGGATATGCAAGACCGTTAGGATCGTTTATCGATTACCGTGCTCGAATCTCATCCGTACATGTGTCGGAATGTTATGGTAACTCAATTTGCCCCCACCCCCAGAGATTGGCATGAGGCATTGGCCTTTGGAGTGTTGAAAGGCTGTTAACAGCAGTTAAAATGAGTTTCTGCATCTGAAAGGGCCTCGCGTGACGCCTAGCCACCCTCGCGTCACGCCTAGCCTCCTTTCTACAGTTTTCAACTAGAATTTACAGAATAGGTCCCTGCACATGTTTCAGTCCATTTTCCACACGTTTGAAGCCCGTTAAACCATTTTCAAGGCTCCACAAGGATTCCTAAACATAGTGGACATGAAACCTGCTAACAAATATGCCAGACGTCGGTTCGTTTGGTCGTATGATCGCGATGTTCGCTTAATTACGACGGAACGCGCATAAGCGTGAAAAATGATCCAAATGACGCGACGAATGGATTTTTCTCATGCCAAACACTAAAATAAAATATTTTAGTGCTTACATAAATTTTTGGATGTCCGGATGTATTCAGAACGTAAGTTATGCGCGAAAGTGCAAACTTATGCACTTTTTGATACTTTTAGTCCCTAAAGGAGCCAAAAGTTTATTTTAGCATACCGAACCCCTCAAAGCCTATTTCTAAGCTATGTAAAGGATATTTATGGTATGTTTAACTTATGGTCATGTTCCTATATGTCTGTTACAGTTCAAATTGGCATACTTTCGCAGTTTGTCAAATTTAGTCCCTGTAGGCGAATTAACTTGTTTTTGCCATACCAAAGCCTTCAAAACTTATTTCTAAGTTATGTAAGGGTTATTTAAGGTATGTTAAGCATATGTTGATGTTCTGAAGTATTTTTCGCGTTAAACTGATTATGCTTACGCACCAGTTTGCGTATAACTCTCCAGAAAGCGATGTAGAGTTTGAAATTGAACAAAAGTCAAAACATGAAAAATGTAAAACATAACCAAACAAACATTGGGATCAAATAACGTTGTTTTATTGATATTTGAACTGTTCACAAAGATTACAAGCACAGATGTTACAGTCTCCCCTACTTGTGGAAATTTCGTCCCGAAATTTATTTAGAGGAAACTCGTGGGAATAGATGCGGATATTTCGCCTTTATTTTATCTTCACGTTCCCAAGTAAACTCGGGTCCACGTTTAGATTCCCAGCGAACTTTTACCAAAGGAATGCGCTTGCGTTTAAGCCACTTGACTTCACGTTCCATGATTTCCACTGGCTTTTCAACAAATTTCAGTGTTTTATCAACACGAATTTCGTTAAGCGGTATGTGGAGGTTCTCATCATCTAAACACCTCTTGAGATTGGATACGTGGAAGGTTGGATGAACATTTCCAAGTTCAGGAGGTAACTCAAGTCTGTAGGCTACCTTACCGAATCTTTCGACGATCTTGAATGGTCCAACGTATCTAGGTGCAAGTTTTCCTTTCTTTCCAAATCTGATCACACCTTTCCAAGGTGAGACCTTAAGTAATACACGATCACTGACTTGAAAATCCAAGGGCTTGCGTTTTAGGTCCGCGTAACTCTTTTGATGGAATCTAGCTGCCTGAAAGTTATCACGAACTTTCTTAACCTTATCAGTTGTCTCTAAAATGAGGGCAGGTCCAGTAAGCTGAGCCTCACCGATCTCATTCCAGCAGACTGGTGAACGACATTTTCGACCATAGAGAGCCTCGAAAGGATCCATGTTGATGCTGGAGTGATAACTGTTGTTGTAGGAGAATTCAATTAACGGAAGATGTGAATCCCAACTACCACCAAAATCGATCACACAAGCTCTAAGCATATCCTCCAGAGTCTGGATTGTTCTTTCAGATTGACCATCCGTCTGCGGATGATAAGCTGTGCTCAGATTAAGTTGGGTCCCCATAGCAGATTGCATGGTTCTCCAAAAATGAGAAGTGAAACGAGCATCTCTGTCAGAAATGATGTTCAAAGGAACACCATGTCGAGCTACAATTTTATCCACATAGATCTTAGCAAGTTTGCCAGCCGAAAAATCCTCACGGATTGGCAAGAAATGCTCTGACTTAGTAAGACGATCAACAACTACCCAGATGGCATCATGACCTTTCTTTGTGCGTGGGAGTTTAGTAATGAGATCCATAGTAATGTTTTCCCATTTCCAAACTGGGATCTCCGGTTGCACCAATAAACCAGAAGGACGCTGATGTTCAGCCTTAACCTTTAGACAAGTAAGGCATTTTGATACATATAAGGCAATGTCGTTCTTCATACCAGGCCACCAATAATGAATACGAAGATCCTTATACATCTTATCTGAGCCAGGATTAATAGAATAACGAGACTTATGGGTTTCATCCATATGCAAGGTATGAAGATCATCTTGGTTTGGGACCCACAAACGGTCCATGAAGTAATACGATTCATTGTCCTTCAGTTCCAGATCAGGTGTTATGTGATAGGGAAATTCTTTATCCATCAAACCTTGTGAAACACAAGATTGTTGAGCCTGAGAAATACGTGCTTGGATATCGGATTGAGCTTGAATATCAGATTGAACACGAACACAATGAAGCTTAGTACGTTCCTTGCGACTCAAAGCATCGGCTACGACATTCGCCTTACCAGGATGGTAGCGAATTTCGCAGTCATAGTCGTTTAGAAGCTCCACCCAACGTCGTTGCCTCATGTTGAGTTCTTTCTGATTGAAGATATGCTGAAGACTTTTGTGGTCCGTGAAAACCACACATTTTGTACCGTACAAATAGTGTCTCCAAATCTTAAGAGCGAAGATAACTGCACCCAACTCAAGATCATGAGTGGTGTAGTTCTTCTCATGTATCTTCAACTGCCTCGATGCGTATGCTATGACTTTGTTTCTTTGCATCAGGACATAGCCAAGACCCAATTTAGATGCATCGCAATAAACGACGAAATCATCATTGCCCTCAGGCAAAGTTTGAACAGGCGCGTCGCAAAGTTTTTGTTTCAAAGTCAGAAACGCTTCCTCTTACTTGAATCCCCAATCAAAGGGTTTGTTCTTCTGAGTTAGAGCAGTTAGAGGAACTGCAATCTTCGAGAAATTTTCAATGAAGCGGCGGTAATAGCCCGCTAGACCAAGAAAAGAACGAACTTCAGTAGGAGTAGTAGGCATATCCCTATCCTTAATCGCACTGATCTTGGAGGGATCTACATGAATACCTTGTTCGTTGACAATATGTCCTAGGAATTGAACTTCTTTAAGCCAGAATTCACACTTGGAGAATTTGGCGAAAAGTTGCTCTTTCTTTCGGAGTTCCAAAGTAAGACGAAGATGTTGCTCGTGATCAGCTCGCGTCTTAGAATAAATCAAGATGTCGTCAATAAAAACAATGATGAACTGAGCCAAACAAGGCTTGCAGACCCTATTCATTAAGACCATGAAAACAGCAGGAGCATTAGTCAAACCGAATGGCATGACTGTGAACTCATAATGCCCATAACGAGTGTGGAACGCTGTCTTGGGAATATCTTCTTCATGCACACGAAGTTGATGATATCCAGATCGCAGATCAATCTTTGAAAAATAAGAAGCGCCCTGCAATTGATCAAAGAGATCATCGATGCGAGGTAGGGGATATCGATTCTTGATGGTGAGCTTGTTAAGCTCACGATAATCGATACACATCCTAAAAGATCCATCCTTCTTCTTGACAAATAGAACGGGAGCACCCCAAGGTGAAAAGCTAGGACGGATAAAACCTTTGTCAGAGAGTTCCTGAAGCTGCTTAGACAACTCTTGCATCTCAGACGGTGCAAGACGATATGGAGATCTGGCAATGGGATTTGCACCAGGTTGAGATCAATACGGAACTCGACTTGGCGTGCTGGAGGTAGACCAGGTAACTCTTCAGGGAATACTTCAGAATAATCCCGAATAATAGGAATATCTTGAATAGATTTACCTTTGCCCTTATCTGCTACAACATCTGCCAAAAAGTCCACATAGTTCTCTCGCAGATACTTCCGAGCTTTAAAACAAGACATGAGTTTGAGACCACCAGCAGGTTTCTTACCATGAACTTGTAGGATCTCGCCTGCCGAAAGTGGCACACGAACAATCTTCTCAAAACAAACTACCTCTGTGCGATGCTTGGCTAACCAATCCATACCCACAATAACGTCGAAGCTTCCAAGTTGCATAGTCGTGAGGTCAATAGGAAAAAGATAATCGTTAAGGTTCAATTGGCAGTTGCGGAGAACAGAATCAAGAACAATGGGTTCACCACTAGCCACTTCTACTGTCAAGGGTTTTCCTAGTTTCGTCCTAGACATGCGAAGCAATGGCTCAAAAGATAACGACACAAAACTCTTATCGGCACCCGAATCAAAAAGAACAGATGCAGGCTGATTATTAATAAAGAACGTACCGTTCACCACTTCATTGTCTGCTTGTGCCTCTTGTGCATTCATGTTGAAGACTCGCCCTCGAGCTTGAGCCTGATTCTGATTTGGATTAGAATTCACCAATCTTGGACACTGATTACGGTAGTGGGTCAGATCCCCACAGTTGTAACAAGAACCTGGAGGGTAGTGTGGTCGTGCAGCTTGACCCTGTTGCTGAGCAACTCGTTGAGCCGGGTTCTGAACTGTCTGATTTTGAGCAAAACGACAAACACCAGCAAGATGACCTGACTTCCCACAGTTAGAACAGAAACGGCACGGAAATTGCGGCTGATGGTGACTGTTGCATCTATTGCACAAAGGTGCATTTCCTGCATAAGGTTTCTTCGCTGGAGGTTGTGCGGCTTGGTTGGGAGCTGCCTGGTTAACTTGGGCAGTGACAACAAAATTTTGGGAAGCCTTACGCTTCCTTGACCCCCTTGAGGAACCAGAATCCTTTCCCTTCTTGTTTTGACCTTTCTTGCTATCTTCTTTGTCAGACGCCTGCTTCTTACCCTTGTCACCCTTTTTGTGCAGCTTTCCCTTTCGAACCTGCGACTCAGTCAATGTCGCTGCTAACTCGATCGCCTGACGGAGTGTGGTAGGGTTACTACCAGTAATGTTGTCTTGTACTGAGTCAGGTAGACCATCGATGTACCTTTCGATAGCCTTGTCGAGTGGGGTAACCATTGTTGGGCAAAGCAGACTCAACTCCTCAAACCTATCAGTATACGCCCGGTGCTCGCCACCGTCTTGTTTCAAGTCATCAAACTCTCTCTCCAAAGCTCGCTGTTCATGACGAGGACAGAACTCCCTCATCATAAGGGCACTAAGTTCAGCCCATGTCTGTGCTAGAGCAACTTCTGCACCACGGTCTCTCATTACCCCGTTCCACCACGTAAGAGCCCTCTTCTGAAACACACTCGAAGAAAACTCGACCTTGCGATTGTCAGGACACTGCACGTGACGGAAAGTATTCTCAATGCTCTCGAACCATTGAAGAAGCCCAGTCGCTTCCTCAGAACCACTAAAATTGAGTGGTTTAGCCGAGTTAAAATTCTTGAAATTGCATGGAGCATTGTTGTTGTTGTTGGCTTGGTTCCATTGAGCAAAGAGGTTTGGGAATGCAGCAGCCATTTGCTGTGCAATAATTTCTGCCAGTTCGGCAGTCGCTATCTGGTTTTCGCGTCGAGGAGGCATTCTAAAAGAGGAAAACATGAAAGGAAACGAGTGAGATGATTGGATGAAGAGAATGAGATGAAACAAAATCAACAAAAGCAAAGATGGTGGTCATTCGTCCGCATCGCAAAGCAAACAAGCGACACACAATGTCTAATCAAAGTAAATGGGTCAAAAATAATGTATCGTGAAGACATGCTCGCCTATAAGTTAACACTCACCCCAAGAGTTCCCAGGTAAGAGTGACTGGTCCGATTATGTGGATTTGTACGAACACTCTAGCCTTTAGACAGAAAACCCAGGCTACAGGCATTCACCCTTCCAGTTTGCAGGTGTTCACACTATTTAGGACCCAAAACTTTGACGAGATTTTGAAAAAATTCAAAGGGGTACAAAACCTTGTAATAATTCATTCAAAAACAGAAGATTATTTTTCAAAAATCGTTTCGGAAAATTGGGTTCTTCTTTTGATAATCACCTAAGGATAGGTGATGTGCATGTTTTAAGATCTAAACACAAGATAACTTGTGTTAGGGTCCTACAAAGGTTATAGTCTAGGTCAAAGTATTACTAATAACCTAATTCCCTATAACCATTGGCTCTGATACCAACTGTTCTGTCACACCCCGAACACGTAAAACATCAAATCGTGGCGGAAACGTCGGGGAGTGTTGTAACAGAATTATTGTTTCACAACCATGGAAATTAAAGTTACATTTTATTTATCAAACAAGAGTGTTACATTGTCTCAAAATAGGAAATAAAGAGTTCAGAACATAATTAAACTAGTTCTATCTTTATTTTAAGTCTCTAAGGCACAGGTCCGCCCTAGTGTCACGATCATCATCCTAAGCAACAGCTCCTGAAAACACATGTGAAAATAGGTACGTCAGCATACAAATGCCTGTGAGATACATAGGTTTTGTGAAAATAGGATTCATGACTGGGGTTTTTAGAAGAAAGGTTTAATAAAAATTAGTCATGAATCTTGTTAAGTGTTTTCTGTTATAAATCATATGAAAACTCGATAAGAAATCGGATTAATATAAAAGAAAGAAGTATGGTTAAAGAAATAACCAAATAAAATGAATTGGATAAAATAAACTGTTTTGTAAAACAATGTCTTGTAAAGGATATGTTATTTGTGTAAAATGTAATATGTCTATATTAAAATGATTTAAATAACGCTACGATATGTAATATTACACAAACACTTATATATAGGAAGTACCAGCGGCGTATCCACCATGTTTGTATCATATTACACAAGCCTCGTTACTCAAACCATTTACCCAAACCAACCACCAATGTAAATTGTTCATGTATAAATCAATTGTCAAGTGTTATTGTGTAAACCATATCAAAATGTCCATGTCTAATGTAAATCACCAAACGTGTATATCAATGTAAAAATGTTTATGTTTAATGTAAATCATATAATGTGTATCCAAAAATATCATATATGGCATGTGAAATATATCAACTAAACCATAGGTACAATGCACAAAAACAGGGTATTGAATTAAACATAGTTTAAGTCAAAGTTATGTTTTGTGGAGCAAATGCATGCTATACTGATACAAACATCTATGCGGTATTGTGAAAATGCATACATTCAGGCCTTGTGATTGTGGTGATAGACCTTTAAACAAATTAAAGGTCTATCTGTGTTATGTTTATCGAATTCGGTCATTCCTTCCACCCAAACAAACCTAGGGTTCAGGAATGGGAGTTGTCAAGTCCTATGGTACCACTACCTACTAACGAACGGCGTGATCAATGTTAATGAATGTTGTCCCATTTGAACAAACCAAATGTCATACCAAAAACATGTAAGCATGTGAAAACAATGCACTAAGTATGTAATCAAATGAACATACATAGCGTGAAATGTAATGTAAAACGATGTACTAAGTATGCACACAATGGACATACATAGCATAAAATGTAATGTAAAACGATGTACTAAGTATGCACACAATGGACATACATAGCATAAACACAATGAAATCATGTACTATAAGTGTACTAATGAACATAATAAGCATATGATATGAAAACATGGAAAGCATGAAAGTAACAAGTAGGCACATGTGTTTCACCCCAAAACAGTTTGGAAAATAGTAAAAGAGGGGTCTATGTACTCACTTGAGATTGCTTAGTAGTCCTTGAGTAACAACCAAACAATGCTAGAGATCACGGATATAAAACGACACCTAATATAGGTAACTATGTTAATATACCGGACCTAAAATCGGAGGATTGGATAGAATGAGGGTTCGTAAACCAAATGAGTATGGAAACTCATGTAATATGGTTTAACAAAGCCCACATACTAAAATGAAACCTAACCTAAGTGCTTACGACCCATTACGACCCGTTTAGGTAGCTTACGCTACTTTAACGTGTCGTTCGCGTAAAACGCGTTCGGAACGCCTAACTAGCCCTATGATAAGTAAAATATGCCTTAACATGTCTAATACTGTTGCCAAATCAGTTTAGATATCAAAAGTTATATTACATATGCTTAATATGAAATTTAGCGTAAAAAGGGCATTTTGGTAATTTACCTAAGGCATATAAACTACCTATCATACAACTAAATAAACGTCGTGACCATAAGGTATAACCTCGAAAGGTTATTCCCTAGACAACTATGGTCACCTAATGCGTTTGGTCGGATCCTAATGATCGACCAAACGGGTCAGGTTCGAAAGTATAAGCGATTGTTTAGATCGCTTACCTTACGACCCTATATTAGCACTAAACTAAAAGTGACGAGCTAAGCATGTTAAACATGCTTAACTAAGTTTAGAAAACAGGTTTGGTATCAAAACAAACGGTTTTGAAACCTAAATGTAGTTTGGTTACAAAATACGCAATAACACGTATTTTGGCCGAAACTACGACTCGTCACTGAGCCTAGAAAAGCGTGGTAATCAGTAGGTATAGTCACTAGGGGCTATAACCATCGTGATTACGCTCACGTTATGAAGTTCAAACGAACTTCGCATTGACCATAAACTGGTCAACGTAGAAAGTCAAACATAGTTTGACTTTCGGACTCGAAAAGCGATAAAAGAACGAAGGAACACTTACAAAGGGTCCCTGAAAGCTAATCTTGATCCAAGTAGCTCAGGTATGAAGCAATGGCTTCAACTTAGAGCTTTTAGATCAGATTTTGTGGGTTTTTGCAAGAAAGGGGGGGGGGTATTTATAGGATATGCAAGACCGTTAGGATCGTTTATCGATTACCGTGCTCGAATCTCATCCGTACATGTGTCGAAATGTTATGGTAACTCAATTTGCCCCCACCCCCAGAGATTGGCATGAGGCATTGGCCTTTGGAGTGTTGAAAGGCTGTTAACAGCAGTTAAAATAAGTTTCTGCATCTGAAAGGGCCTCGCGTGACGCCTAGCCACCCTCGCATCACGCCTAGCCTCCTTTCTGCAGTTTTCAACCATAATTTACAGAATAGGTCCCTGCACATGTTTCAGTCCATTTTCCACACGTTTGTAGCCCGTTAAACCATTTTCAAGGCTCCACAAGGATGCCTAAACATAGTGGACATGAAACATGCTCACAAATATGCCGGACGTCGGTTCGTTTGGTCGTATGATCGCGATGTTCGCTTAATTACGACGAAACGCGCATAAGCGTGAAAAATGATCCAAATGACGCGACGAATGGATTTTTCTCATGCCAAACACTAAAATAAAATATTTTAGTGCTTACATAAATTTATGGATGTCCGGATGTATTCAGAACGTAAGTTATGCGCGAAAGTGCAAACTTATGCACTTTTTGACACTTTTAGTCCCTGAATGAGCCAAAAGTTTATTTTAGCATACCGAACCCCTCAAAGAATATTTATAAGCTATGTAAAGGATATTTATGGTATGTTTAACTTATGGTCATGTTCCGGTATGTCTGTTACATTTCAAATTGGCATACTTTCGCAGTTTGTCAAATTTAGTCCCTGTAGGCGAATTAACTTGTTTTTGTTATACCAAAGCCTTCAAAACTTATTTCTAAGTTATGTAAGGGTTATTTAAGGTATGTTAAGCATATGTTGATGTTCCGGAGTATTTGTCGCGTTAAACTGATTATGCTTACGCACCAGTTTGCGTATAACTCTCCAGAAAGCGATGTTGAGTTTGAAATTGAACAAAAGTCAAAACATGAAAAATGTAAAACATAACCAAACAAACATTGGGATCAAATAACGTTTTTTATTGATAATTGAACTGTTCACAAAGATTAAAAGCACAGATGTTACACAGGTTCCGATACCTGAGGACTCAGTGGACAAAGTTTGAGCCATACAACAATCTTGAACTTGTGAAAGCCAGATTACGATCCTGAAACTGATGATGCTGATGAACTTAAGGAATGCCAGCACATCGTTAGGGGGAGTCTGTTGATGCTGATATAGAGAGTGAAGCCCAGAGACTGATAAAGACTACAGATGAGAAGACTCGACATGAAAGACTCGTCAACATCTGAGGGAGAGTCTGTTAGTGCATGCATCTGTCGTCTTCGTCTTGTATCGAGTCTTGTGCTAGATATGTTAGATCAGGGCACGTTGTACGAGAAAATAGGAAGTTTTAGAGTTATTTGATGTGATTCCGCTTGAAAGTGGCAAGTGCACTTTCAAGCGAAATCAGATAGGTGTTATTCTGCTTGAGTGGTCAAATATAGAGATTTCGCTTGAACAACAGATTCCGCTTGAGCATGTTCAAGCGGAATCAGAACACTATAAATTGGTCATATGTCATTTGAGCGAAATCAGTTAGAACAATTCTGAAAAATCATACCAAGGTGCTGCCGGTTTGAATTCTAATTGTAATCATTGTTATATGAATCAGAAGTGTGTTTAAAGTGAAGAACAAGCTGTTTCTAAGTCAGTTTCTTAGTTTTCGCCTCTGAAACTGATCAAAACTCCTCTGAACGACTCGTTCGGGTCAGATACATGATCCTACAAAAGCAAAGACAGAAGCAAAAAAGTGGTTACGGATGAAGTTTGGCAATTGTATACAGACGGCGCATCAAACGACGATGGTGTAGGGGCAGGATTACGACTGGTGAGCCCAGAAAAGCAAGAATTCACATATTCCATATGTCTTGAATTCAAAACCACCAACAATGAAGCAGAGTACGAAGCGTTCTTAGCTGGCCTTCGTCTAGCGATAAATGGATCTTGTGATGCAAAAGGAGAAGTCATGGCCTTATACCTAGATCAAGCTAAATCATTGATCCAACAATTCTAATCATTCAAAATCACTCACATCAACAGGAGCGAGAACAAACCAGTCGATGCCCTAAGCAAGCTCGCTTCAACAAGTTTCCAACACTTAGCCAAGGACGTGTGCATCAAGGTGCTGAAAAATCCTTTCGTCCCACACAGGAAGGTCAATGTTGTGTAATTGGGAACGTTGTCCTGTATGTCACCAGTTATCATGTACTTGCAGTCGGGGAATTTACCAACAGACAAGGCCGAAGCAAGGAAGATCAGACATAAGGCCTTACAATACTAAATGTCTGACGGTATCATATACAGGCAATCATAACTGGGACCTCTACTACGATGTGTAGACCCAATAGATGCAAATTACCTCATCAGAGAGATATAGGAAGGAATCTATGGCGTCCATGCCGGTCCGCGTATGGTTGTAGCGAAAGTAATGAACGTTGGCTATTACTGGCCAGGGATGCATTTGGATGGAGTAAAACACTGAGAAAGTGTGACGCGTGTCAATATCATTCACCCAAGATGACGCACCCCAAAAATGCCTTGGTTACAGTTACAACGGCGTGGCCATTCCAACAGTGGGGAATAGATATGGTTGGCCCGTTCCCAGATGCACCCGGGGCAATGAAGTTCATAATCGTGGCAGTTGACTACTTTACCAAATAGGTAGAAGCTAAAGCGTTGGCTTCGACAACAGCGATGGTAGCAAGGAAGTTCATATGGGAGCATATCATAAGTAGGTTCGGCTTACCACTATGCATAGCCACTGACAATGGTACCAACTTCGCAGCCGACGATCTACAGAACTGGTTCAAAGACCTGCATATCGAACATGTTTTCTCATCAGTGGCACATCCCCAAGGCAATGGTCAAGTGGAAAGCGTTAACAAGAGCATCGTCGATGGCATCAAGGCAAGACTTGGAACCCAAAGACAAGGCTAGGTAGATGAACTTCCCAGTATCTTATGGGCACACAGAACCAAGCCCAAGACGAGCCACGGGGAAACACCATTCAGCTTGGTGTACGGCTTCGAAGCGATTATAACAGCAGATGTTGGCCTCCCATCCCTAAGAATGCTCTCTATCAACGAAGTCAACAACGATGAAGAGCGTCGCATGGAACTAGACCTCATAGAGGAGAGGAGAGAAATGGACGCCATCAATGAGGCCAAGTACAAAACAAAGCTCGAAAAGTACTACAACAGCAGGGTGCGCATCTGCACCTTTTCTCCCGAGGACTACGTCTTTAGAGACAATGAAGCTTCCAACATGGAACGCTCTGGCAAACTAGCTCCCAAATGGGAAGGACCCTATGTTGTCGACAAGGTCCTAGGCAAGGGGGCGTACCAGCTGCGCACCCTTGATGACAAAACGGTCCACAGGACCTGGAACGCTGAACAGCTACGCAAGTGTTATATGTAACTCCACTCTATCTTTGTATTAACGGCCCTAGCCCAACACATTATATGAAATACAAGAAGTGTTGCTTACATTATCTCTTACTTTACTTTTTTGAATTTTGATTACAAATGCATACACCACTTTGGGCGCACACGAAAACATCTTTGATTCATAACGACGATATAAAGGTGACAGACCTCCAAGGCTCGTCATGACCAAGTGCACGGTCGGGTCCACCTTGCACATATGCATATCTCAACCAACATTCATTCGTGACACCTGTACAAAGCAGTTCACATATGCAAAATTGTAAATATAAGCAAAATTCATAACAAACGGCCCACGACCCACTAAAATCATGTCATAAACACATGTATGCAACCTTAGCAAATGCCACACCTTCAAAATTATAGTTAACACAAATGATAAAGACAAAGTTAAACATATCAAACACCATAAAAAGGAAATTGTTTTAAGGTCATTACAAGGGCACATAGCCCATTCCACGGCATGCAAGCCGGGCGCTACTAGTTGTCGCACCATCAGCTGAACCGCTACCTTCCTAAGCTTTCCGGAGCACATCTACAGCCACTCCTTTTCGTGATAGCTTCTCAATCGCCTTCAGTATACCAATCTTCAAAAGGCCAAACGCCTTCCGCTTCTCCCGGTAAGTTCCTGTACAATCTTCCTTGAACAACTCGAAGTCGTTATCTGGCTTATTCTCGAGAGTAAAAACTTTTCCCTCAGCATAGCCATCCTGATGACCACTTTTATATGCGGCTTCACTAAGCTCAAGCATGTATTTGGCCAACTCCTCAGAGGCCATTAGTCGGTCGGCAAGCAGCATTAAGACAATAAAGCTGGTGAATATACACAGAAGCATAAAAAAGGAGAATAAACATAAACAACACATACCTGTGGTACGCCTTGGTTCAACAACCATTTACAATCTTCCGCTAACTCCTCGGACACAAGCTCCAAAGTTTTTTTTTGGTTCTTTTCATCTTCAACAACCTTCTCCAGTTACGCAATGCGTTGCAGTAGCCTCAGCTTCTTTCTTCTTCAACAAGGTGGAGAGGCGCAACACCTCATGTCCACTCTCATCCCTCTCACCCCTGAACTTCACAGCTTCATCGCGAGCAACCTTCAACTCTCGGTTAGACCTGACACAAGCAGTTTCCCACTCTGCTTGATATTCAGAATTCAATTTTTGCTCCTTGGCGAGCTTCTCCTCAGCATCACTCATGCACCAGTTCAAACCCTCCTTCTACGTGTTAAAGGCATCTCGTTCTACAACAAACACATGTTTCACGTTCTCAAACTCCATAATGTCTTTACCCGTGGACCTCCACTCGCGTACAATCTCTTGAGTTGTTGACAGATAATTTACCCCGACATGAATATGGTCATCCAATAGGCAAAATTGATCCCTGTTCTTTTGAAATAATCGTTCAGCCGGGGAGGGGGGGTAAAGACACAACATAGAACTCATGACAATTATCCAAGTTGTCCATACGGAACCCTTGAACAAGAGACCAATAGGAATTTTGGGGTAAGTCATCACAAGCAGGATTGTGATCCATCCGAGAGTCACCTACCTCTGTCCTCCCAGAGCCCGAACCACCCTGTCCTTCATGACCAACGGGCACGCGCCGTGTATACTTGGTCACTAGTGGAGTGGCCTCACTAGACTCAACCTCAGTCTATAAACCTTCCATGCCTTCATGGAATACCACCCTAGGAAGGACAGTTGGTTGGACCCTCTCAACAGTCAAAACCATTGGTGAACTCTCTGGATCCTTTCCCTTAATGTCTTCAGGATGAACGGTGCCATGAACATGAGAGTCACCATATATATCAGCGGGAGGAGACTCGGGTGCAGGGATAGTAGAAATATTTGGAGTAGTAGGCTTCAAACCCCGAGAAACCGAACACTTTGACCGCGTGCTGGTCTCCTTCGCAGGAAGAATGAAAACCCCATGTTAAGTTCAAGTAGCTACGAAACACCAAAACACAAGAAACAAAGGGTCAAAAGGAAGTCCTTACCTTTTCGACCAAAAGACTCCTCATACAAGTCTTCCAAGATGTTGGTTGACTTTTTCACAAACACGCCGAGATCCACTTCACTCCTAGAAGGGGCCGCAAGATGGACCATCACCTTTCGCTTAATTTCAGAGATATCTAAACCAGCCTCAATATCCAACTGTTGCTTCGTCTCCGACAACAGTTTTCTGTTCCTCTCCATTATCTGAGTCAGGGTGGCCTGATCTTCTTCAATACCTGCAGCAGTACGTTTAACCCCTACGTCCAATCCTGAAAATGTGTCTGATACTACAACATAATGTTAGTGCATTTATGTCTATCGCCTTCGTCAATCCGAGCCGTAGTGAGAAACTAAAGATATCAAGTCTTTATAGTGTTATATCTAGTCAAAAGGCAAGGTGGCAATCTTGTAATTAATGAGAAATCTCATTAAAAGCCTTGGCCTATAAATAGAGAGTTATTGTGTTAGTGTTAAGACTTTTGCTCATTTTTGTGAATTTGGAGATTCAAGTCTAGAGAGATAAAGTCTAGAGAGAGAAAACTCTCTCCACGTGATTTTTGTATCGTACACGTCATATTCTTAAATAAAATCACGGTTCTAGTACGTTATTGTGTGTTCGGTCACGCACATTCATGGATTCCGCACGTCGAACGTTCGTTATTGGGCTCTTTCATTAACTGATAGAAATATCAGCTAGTCCGCCATTTTTATTTTTGACAGAAAAATAAGAAGATGGCTCCATGCAATCGGTCCTACACATAATCCAAATACCGCAAGCGAGAAGAGTGCTTACCGGTCTGAACTCCCGGTCGAGCCGGCACACTAGGAGTTTTCTGTATTGGTCCAGCAATAACATCCCTAGGCTCAACAATAACCAGGTTAACAACAATAACACCTTCAGCACCTCGAATAGGTCGCACTCGCGGACCTATACATGTTGTGCTAGATCGATGTATGAGATCATTAGAGGAACAGGTAGACTCATCGCTCGAAAGGAGAATAGTCTCCATTCGAGCAGGGGACTTAACAACTTCAGATCTTGTAGGAGCATAAGTATGCGCACCTGTGGGAGTAGATACATGAACACTTAAACTGGCCTCAGTAGGGTGATGAAAGTTATTATGTATCCTCAAAAACATTGACCCACCAACCGTTGGATGCAAAACATTAATCAACCCATACGCTGCAGCAAGTAACTTATAATAAGAGAGCATAAATAGTAACCTATCATATGCGCTGAAAACAAAAGCAAAAACATAAAACAACAACAATGTTACCTTTGTTTTTATACCCATAAATGGGTACCGCCCTAGGGTTCGATGGAGCCCACATCATACTTATCCCGGCAGCTACCAAAGCCTACTCATCCAGTTGCAACATGGGAGTAGGGTTCTTGATGAGTGTTTTGTACCACTGTTCCTCCGCGCATGGAATTAACAGAAGCTTAGGGATAGGTTCGTCCGAAGTACGGTAGTGCATCTCAATCGGAATCACACCACGACGAATGTAGAAGAACTTATGTTTCCAATCGTGAGGACGTTTCGGTGGATCCTTGTTGCAGGGAAGAACGTTGGCAGTTCAGAGTTGAAAGAGTAAAAACCGCCAGTACAAGAAACATAGTAGAACACATTGAACATATCAACGGAGGGGATTAAATGCTGAGCCTAGCAAATAAACTCAAAGTGCGTGATTCAAGGCATGCCAACGGCACTGATCTGAGAGATATGTAAACCATACCGAGTAAGCACCTACCCTATAAACTTCATGATGGGAAGGCGGAAGTTACCCTCTTTGAAAAAAGAAGAGTATAAAGTCATATACCCCGGAGGAGCATCCAAGGCTGTACTCGCCGGCGTTGGGAATTGAGCACCCCAGTTAAAAGGGAAACGGAAGTGTTAGGATCTGAGTTTGGATTGATTGTGATTTGTGTTTGAATTTGGATGAACAAATGAAAGAGTAGTGCATCGGAATTTAAGTGGAAGCAAACTTTTCACAATCAACCAGAAGAAATGCTTTCAATCATACATTTTCAACACTGAATCAAATGATTAAATTTATTTTTTAACTCTGATTACAATGCGTGTATGATATGCAAACTCCCCCTCAGCCCGAGCTCAGTGTTTGTTCGTGGAGAAAGAAGTTGGTGAAAGAGCTAAACAGAACCGTACAGAGTACTGTTCTATTTATAGGCACTTGCAAACCATTGAGCATCTAAGCTGACGTCACCATGAAAGTGACATCTAACCTCCTAACAAACTCTAACCTCTGATCTATACAGACACTGCTATGCTAACTACTGATATTACATTTCAATACATAAAACAAATATAAACTACTGCTGCATCCTTCCACTCCTGTGAACCCAGCGGTACTTGTCATGATCAGCAGTGCTTGAACCAAGGCAGTAGATTGAGTAGCAGAGCTTTAGTTCTTCAATCAGTCTTTGTCTTGAGCAGCAGTTGTAGGTCAGCAGTTTGCATGATTAGTAGATAGGAGGTCAACAGATGATGAAACCACTTTCAAGGGGAGAGACTTGCAACCAAACATCTGCTTATTCTGGATCCATTGCTCTGATCCAGGTTTGGCTTTCATTATATGTTCCTTTGGTAGGGTTCAATCCCAACAATCTCCCCCTGGAATAGATAATGCCAAAACTCTTCATTATTGTAGATCTTTATTGCCTCAATAACAGTTCCCTTATTTGCCCTTTGAATTGCAATTCAAAAATTAAGGCATCTGTATCATCATCATCTCTGCTAAGTGGAAGATCAAGGAGATCCTGCAAATCTTCAAGACTCAGGCCAAGAGCTTATTCCCTTGTTAATTTATTCACTTCGCCATCAGACCTGATCATAGTTAATACGTGGGTCTGTTTATCAGTTTCCCACTTTTGTACTTTTGAGCCTTATGGGTTTCTTGGGAGATTTTTATTTGTAGAGGAGTTTGGTGATGTTGGCCTATTCATGACTGACTGAGCAGTACTTGCAGATTGTTCCAGTTCAGATTCTTCTTTCATCATTAACATAATGCCTTTTTTCACAATGTCATTTCAGGCAATTAGATCTTGAACTGTTTTAGCACCCAACTGGTTTTGACTCCTTCTTTTGTAGATGGCAGTACCAGTAGGAGCAGTGGTTCTCTTGACTTGCAGCTTTGGTGGTCTTTTTGAAACCTCTGCTTTGGAGTAATCAGGTTTTTGTGGAGCTGTTGGATCTTTCTTCCTAAGTTCCTCCAACCTTTTATAGGTGGCCTTGACCCTCGCTTCTCCCCACTTAAACACAGAATTCCTTGACCCATAATTAGCTATGATTAGCTCCTCTTTCATTCTCTTCAATTCTAGTGCCTTTTCAGCTTCAAACTGTTTGAATTTTTCAGGGGGAGTCTGCTAGACATTATCTTTGATCATTTCATGAATCCAGGCTACTTCTTTTTCAAGCTCCGGAATGGTCCAGTTTTTGTACATGTGTTTCTCCCCCTTGTATTTCTTGTAGTGTTAGTGCATTATCTGTCTATCGCCTCCGTCAATCTAGTCCGTAGCAGAAACCGAAGAATTCTAAGCTTTTAGTGTTATATCTAGTTAGAAAGGCAAGGTGGCAATTTTGTAAATAATGTGATTTCTCATTATATTCCTTAGCCTATAAATAGATCATTTAGTTGTAAAGTTTAAGACTTTTGGCTCATTTGGAGATTTAGAGAATTAATCCTAGAGAGAGAAAGTCTAGAGAGAGAAAGTCTCTCTACGTGATTCACGGCTTTGTACACGACATCATATCAATAGAATCACGTCATTAGTACGTTCTTGTGTGTTCGGTCACGCACGTTCACGGATTCCGCACGTCGAACGTTCGTTACGCAATCGTACGATGTCAAAACCGATCCTACAAGTGGTATCAGAGCTAGGAGCTCGATTGCTTTGATCAAACACATCGATTCGTACCAGATTTCAGCATTTTCAGATCTGAATTTCATCTAATTCTTCATTTTTTTCACTTTTATCACGTTTTTCGCTGAAAACGTCAAATTGAACGTGTTTTTACGGTCCAAATCAGCTAAATTTTTGATATGTTGTGCCAAAACACCTGATCTACAACCCTACCAAGTTTCAGATCCAAACTCCTAGCCGTTTAGGAGAAATCGAAGTTTTTCGGTCCATTTTCACGTCAAAAAAATCTGCAGTTCCGCTCATACGGTCACTAGTTCCGCTTTTCTGACCTCATTTCGTGTGAGTTTCGCTCCAAGGGTCAGTTCAGAGGTTTCGCTTTTTCGTCATCGAATGGTTTCATTCTTTTGTCATTAAGTGGTTCCGCTTATATGGCCCAATAGGTTCCGCTTATTTGTCCAAACAGGTTCCGCTTATAAGTCCAAAATAGGTTCCGCTTATTTGTCCAAACATTTTTCGCTTATAAGTCCAAAATAGGTTCCGCTCATATGGTCAAATTGATTTCGCTTATAACTGTCATCGTCATCGTATTGTCTAAACATTTAAAGATTGTCAGCTGTTGCATGTTACTTTGATTTTAGAATTGATCAGAAGTCACATGATTCTTTAATTGTTTGACAATTGCATGTGAAGGTCCAATGAGAATACTAGAATCGACTCACTAGGTATAGCGGCACAATCAGGCTTTGAGTATATCAATTGAACCGACACATTAATTTGAGTCTTGATACAAGTGAGCAACACATGTAATTGGTTTATAAATTGGCCCAATCGTTTTTGTTGTTGGCTGTAAAGTTGTCGTCCAAGTAGGTGTTTGTGTCGGCACATGTGATCATATCAGTTGCAGCCCAATTGGCCCAATCATAGTTGTCGTGATTTAAAATGGCCCAATCACATTGAATATTCGTTGTCGACTACCCATTGTGCATGAAATACTGAAAATTGTTTAAAATGATTTGAAATTGAGAACATTAAATGTTGTCAGTTAAGCAGTCTATTCGAGGATAGTGTTGAGGGGTGCCAGAAGAAGCTGTACACGTGTACATGTGCAGGTGAACAAAGGAAGTCAGTCATTTTGTCAGCCCAAGACATTGTGTGAATCTAAGAGGTTTAGTTAAATCAAAGCTTTAGACAAATAACAATTAAAGTCGGCACAGGAGATTAGTGTAAGGAATGGCCCAATCACATTTAAGCCCACTACAAGAGTTTGGCCCAATCATAATTTGCAATCTAAAAGTGTTGTCGGCCACATTTAATACTTGCAAAGTTCACTTTTAATAACAGTTTCGGTCCAATCACAGCCAACATTCAATAAGTGTGCATGTGGGTTTGAAACCAAATTATTGTTTTTGGCCCAATCACAGTTCAAATAGTGTTGGCGGCATGTGATTAATTGAATTGATAAAACAATTTACTTGGTCAAATCTGTCAAGCTAAGACGTTAAAGCCCAAGTAATCTTGAACTAATTAAATTTGAGTGAAACATCACTATTGTCGGCTTTAGTGGATTTGTTGTTCCAATTAAATCAAGTGTAAAAGTTTACAGCCCAATCAGTGAAGGCCCAAGTTCATTCATTTAGAGATTCTTCTGAACAACATTTATCCGCGAACCTTTGACAACGAATCTTAGATTGGCTTCACAAACACAATTTCATGTATTCAGTTCAGTTTAAACTGATTGTTTGATTGTTGGTTTGCAGGTGACACGAGGCAATTTACAAGGTAATTCACAAATATAAGTTCATGGCGAAAAATGAACCTATTCCGTGGAAAGATAATCGTACTGAAGAGCAGAAGTATAGATACAGAAAAATGATTGCTGAAAACAAAATCATTAGACTTTCTGGTGTTTATCTGGAAGCGAGAAGAGCAAAAAGATGGGATCCGGACAGGGAGTGTTATCTTGATCCGTATGGAAACATTGCCATCGACGACAAAATGCTGGATATTGAAGCCATCATCAAGGAATACAAAGAAGAAGATGAGTATTGGCAGAACAAATGGTAGGGAACTCCAACTGAGAAAAAGAAAGAAGAGGAGAAAAAGGAGAAAGAAGAGAAAGAGAAGAAAGAAAAAGAAGAGAAAAAGATGAATGGAAAATGTTCGAATTGTGAAAAATCAGAAGCAGACAGTGTGAAACTCTTGAAGGATGTGGAGAGTTTGACATTGGAAAACAATACTCTGAAGATCGAGAAGAAGGCTGATAATGAACAGATTCTGGAGTTACGCTTGAACTATGAAAAGCTGAAATCTGAGAATGATAAACTGTTAAATGATTTAAACAGTTTGACATCAGAAAACAAAATTTTGAAAGAAAATGAAAAAGATTTTGAAAGCAAAAGAAAATCTTTAGAAGATGAAGATTTCTGGATAAAACTGGAAAACAAAAATCTGAAAGAAAATAAAACAAGATTTCAAGAACAGTTAAAAGTTTTGGAAAATGAAAAATCTGTTCTTGAAAATCTTAAAATTGAAAATGAAAATTCAATCAAGTTCTATCTTGAAAGAATCTCTCAGCTTGAAAAAGAAGCTGAGAATTCAAGAAACAAGATTGATGAACTTGAAAAGAAATTGAAAGGTTTTGTGACTGCATCAGAAAGTTTGAATTTTCCCTGTCCAAAACCGATCAATTCTGTTTCAATAAGTGACAATGTCACAAATTTTGACAAGGTCAAAATTGAAGATTGTGATGACAAATCTGATGATGAAAAAGAAAAAGAAGAAAAAACGAAAAACATTTCTGAAATTAAATGAAATGTTTAAAAATACTGTTTTACATTCTACTGAGAAAGGTGAATGCTCAACGCAAAAACCTGTAAAGAAGAGTGTGGAACAGAAACAAAAAGATAAAAAATCAAAAAATTTTCAAAAAGAAAATAAAAGTTCATCAGATCAAGCATCCAATCACAATAAAAAATCACAAAAATTAAAAAATCAAAACTCAAAAATAGTTGGTAATTAGTGGTGCAGGTTTGACCACAGTGCTCAAATGCCAAATCAAGGATACAAGAAGAGAAATGACTACCACAAGGCAACTCAATGCTATGATCTAAGTGTGTGGTATGAAAATGGTATACGATATGAAAGAGAGAAGAGGTATGATAACATAGTGTGTTACTCTTGTGGCTATCAAGGACACATTGTTGTTAACTGCCAAAGCCAGAGATTTGAAACGAGAAGGTGTTATGAATGTCAAATCAGAGGCTATATTGCAAGAGATTGCCCAATGAGATCAAAGGAAAGATCGAGGGCTAAATCTCAGAAAATGGCAAAGAAACTAGTCAGTGTCAAGCCCAAAGAACAAAAAGTTCAAGAACCAAAAGTTCAAGAAAAGAAAGTAAAGCTTTCACAAGGGCAGAAAGACAAACTGAGGAAGAAAAGGAAGAAGGCAAGAGAATATCTCGAGAGGATTTTGTCCTCGGATACAGCAAGAAAATTAGAGAAGAGTTCTGATAAATCGTTTTGCTCTCCAAAGAATGATAAATCAAGCAAAACGAATTCATCAGATGCAAATCTGAGGACAGAATACAGTGTTAAGAAAGAAAAAGTTCCTGGCAAGGAATTTGTTTATTCGGAAACAAAGGGCCATGTGTTGGTGATGAATCTGACTCATCAAAGTCAGACAAGCCACATTCAGGCAATGATTCTGGTTCGTCAAAACCAGAAAAGCCTTTTGTTGAGGTAAAAACTGTCAAACCCAAGGCTGGTCAGGCTTGGGTGGATCTTTTCAAATGAAAAACCCTGACTTGCCGGAGTTCCCAGGTTGGTAAGTGTGGAACAGGTATCGGCATCTTTCTTGAGAAATTCACAGGTTGGTATCTGTGATATTTCGAATTACAAAAGACTAATCAAGGACATTAAGTTGTACTTGATTACTCTTTCCGTCAAGTAATTAAAGGAAAACAATGTGATGAAAGAACCCCGAATTTGTGAAATGACACACAAAACTAATTTTTCGGAAAAACCATTTTGATTAAAACAAACTTAAGTGTTTTGAAATCTAAATTGGAAAATAGTTTGTTGTCAGGGGGAGTTCTGATTGTTTATGCCAAATGAATGGCGAATTGAAGTGATTCGATATCAGTTTGTCATTTTATTTGTACAGTTTTCAAATTTTCCTTGAAAATCAAAATTGAAACATGTTTTAATTTTAGGGGGAGAAAAATTTAAAAAAAATAGAAAATTTGAAAATACCAAAAACATTGAAAAAGCAAAAATGAGTTTTGTTGAGAAAAGAGGAAATGATAGTACATCAGTGGACTATCACAGCACGCTAAAGAAATGAAATGTCAAATGTGATAAACGGTCTCACTGATGATGTGTCGATAGGTTTTCGCACATTTAGTAGATTTATTCGGGATATAAACCTAAAATTTCAAACTTGCGAAATTCGTGGGGAACACTACTTGGATATATAGGTAACCCCTGAAATCTCGTTTGAAAGGTCTCGTATTCTGATATACTAGGTTTTTATACTCAATGATGTCTGGGGTATTATTCCGGGACTTCTGCTGAACGGAAGTTCTGACCTAGTCCTTGGATAATACTTTCACCAAATGCTTGAAACATAGCATAAACCCTCAGCATGCAGATGAAACAATAAAATTGATAGTCGCCACTGTTGTAACTACAAGATCCTCTAAAGGGGACATACTGAAAAGTCGAAACTGATATCTCTTTGCGTATACGGAAGTATCGACCTGAGATCCTTCAGTCCTCGCATACCTAATTTATGTACAGATATCATTGTAGTATACTCACCTGTAAGACTGAATATTGAGATTCTGGATACGGGAGTATATTCAAGAGGTGGGACACATGAATGAGTTTAGTTCCTAAAACATCTAAATTGTATCCTGAATAGATTGAAAATTGTGTGAAAATTTAAGAGGACAACTATATCGTCAATCTATGTGAATCGTTTAGAACTTACTATGATTAAAGCTTAACGGTGCTAGTGATTTGTTTCATGAACTGATATGATCCTCTTACACAAACTCACAAAAATATTATCTGTATATATTTGTTTACTGCATTTCATTCAAAAAACAAAAATCCAAAAAGATTTTCGGAGTGTTTTAGCCTAAAATTTTGAAAAATTAAAAAGATTTTCGACAAACTGATGTTGAAGAGCTGATATTCAAAATTCGAGTGCTAAACATGATGAACAGGATTGGGAGTATGTTGAAAACTTTGAATGTCATATACAAATGTTTTGTAAGATTGTATGCTTAGTTAATCAAGGTCATTCATTTGAACTTGATGTAACTATACAGATTGATGAATGAATGATTTCTACCAGTAAGTTTCTTAAATCTAACTGTTATAAATTTGTGAAACTTATGTTGAGGTAGAGGATGTGCAGGTTAACCAGGTTTCAAATCCTGAGCAGATGCAGAACAAAGCCAGGAATTGATCCTGAACTTGTGAAACGATGAAAGCCAGACTACGATCCCGACAGCTGAGTCTAAGGGGGAGTCTGAAGATGAGCTCAACGCAAGAGGAAGCGTGGATTCAAAAAGCCAGATAAATATTTTAGAGGAGCTTGTATACGGAAATCCAGGTGTCGATCCCGAAAGCAAGGAAGCTTGATGAAAGGGGGAGCCTGAAGACAGATCCACGAGGATACTGTTCGAGAGAGAGAAAGACAAGGCGCTACGAGATTGACTACAGCAATATCCAAGGGGGAGTCTGTTAGTGCATTATTTGTCTATCGCCTCCGTCAATCTAGTCCGTAGCAGAAACCGAAGAATTCTAAGCTTTTAGTGTTATATCTAGTTAGAAAGGCAAGGTGGCAATTTTGTAAATAATGAGATTTCTCATTATATTCCTTAGCCTATAAATAGATCATTTAGTTGTAAAGTTTAAGACTTTTGGCTCATTTGGAGATTTAGAGAATTAATCCTAGAGAGAGAAAGTCTAGAGAGAGAAAGTCTCTCTACGTGATTCACGGCTTTGTACACGACATCATATCAATAGAATCACGTCATTAGTACGTTCTTGTGTGTTCGGTCACGCACGTTCACGGATTCCGCACGTCGAACGTTCGTTACGCAATCGTACGGTGTCAAAATCGATCCTACATGTAGGTCATGATATTTTCAATGTAGTCTTTTCTTAGGGTCTCATCTGCCCTTTCTCAAATTTGTTGACTAGCATTTTTGGCAAATTGTTCCATTGATCTGACCTGTGTAAGGAGAAACTGATAGTTTTGCTGAAATTCCCTATCAGATTTCCCTTTTTTGTTTTTGTTAGCGATATCCTTTGCTTGCTTGGCTTTGATTTCCAAATATTCTTCAATGTTGTTTGGCCTGGGGTATCCTCTAACTGAAGGCAAGCTCCTTTTGGCAGGGTTGTCCTCATAGTAGAAAGATTTGATTTCATCTCTAACTGCTATGAGTTCTAAAGGAAACACAACACTTGCAGGAGGTAATGGCTTTTGAATTTGAGTTGAAGAGAGAGGAATGGGTTCTGAAACTGTGACAAGTGCTTGGGATTTTGAAGCTATTGGTGGTGGTGATGGAGAATCATCATCTGATATGATAACCCTTCTCCTTTTTATTTTAGGAGAGGCAGATGATGTTTTGGGTGGAACAGTGGAAGTGATTTGAGTGGCAGTGGTTTGTGACTGACTAACAGCTGTTGAAACAACTGGTGTTTCAACCACTGTTGTCATTACAGCAGATGTTGTAACACCTGCTGTCTTCTACTTTATGGCAGGAAGTGATGGTGGAGATGTTGTTTTTGGTGGTGATAAGGCAGTGGTAGTGGTGTGGTGTGTGTTGAAGTGGTGTGTGTTGAAGTGAGAGCAGTTGTTGTAACAACTGAGGTACCAGCAGATGTTGGTACAACAGAGGTTGCAACAGCTGTTTGGGTGGAGGTTTGATGTTGGTGGCTTTTGGATGGTGGTTTCTGAGTATGCTTTGGAAAACTGGATGGTGTGGATTTGGGTTTCCTTACTTTTCTAGTAAGATTTCTTTTTGGAACAGGATTTTGATCATCCTTTTCACCAGAACAACCCTGCTCATTCAGCTTCATGAAAGCTCTCTTCTCCTCATTCCACCTTGATAAATCCTTTGCCGCTCTATCCCTTTTTTACACTTATGATACTATCATCAAGTGCATTCTGGGTCACATCAACCTTCTTGCTTCCATCTGGCAAGGGAATTTCTCTGAGCATTGCATCTTTTTCTGTATCAAGATATAGCCCATTATCAATCCCTTTCTTTATCCACTCCTTAGTTTTCTCCCCCTTTTTGGCATTATCTGAGGGGATTTCATCAATGAAAAGAACTGTCGGAGGAGCAGTGCAAGTGGTTGTCAACAGATGGGCCTTGAGAGCCTTAATGTCATCCTTCGTATCTTTGTACCTAGACTCCATTACATTTTTGAGCTCGTGAACATGTTTTTCATGCTGTTGCTCAGCCATCTGGTGTTGGTGGAGAAATGGTTGAAAAAGATTCCAGAGCTCATTTGTAACATCTGCTGGTGGTGGAGCAGGTGCTTGAGGTGGAACAGCAGTGGATTGTACCATTTGAACTGTCAACAACTGATGCAACATGTCTTTGATTTCTGCAACCGTGGTATCTAGTTTTTCAACTTTGTCTGTCAATTCCTGGTACTTTAAACCATCACCCAATTTAATGGGATCATCTGATTTCCCACTAGCAGTGGTTTTATCAGATGTTGAGGTAGGGAGTGTACTCCAAACATCAACAACCGATGCCCCTTTTTCTTGGTACTGGGGTCTTCTTCCTTCAACACTTGATAATCTTTTGATGGAACCAGTGGTTAATACAAACTCACTAGCAGATAACAGAGGTGTTATGGAAGGAATTGCCTCCAAGGAAGTCTTATTGATGTAACCACTGTCAAGTGTAAACCTGTAGGTTCAACACTTGTAGTGGCTGCTTCAGTTGGATTACCACCAAGAGTTATTTGTAACTCAAGGGGTGTAACCTCCTCAGGTTGTGTTGGTGGGTTAGCAAAGATTGATACATCAGGCCTAGTCTTTTGTTGAGGTATATTCTCATGGACAGGTGATTGAGAAGGACTGGTTTGTGCCAGGTTTAGATCAATTGCATCCAACAGTAGTTTGGTGTTTGGGGGAATTGGGGATGTGAAGGTAGGTTTAGAAAGCGGAATTGCCCCGGGTATTGGGCTGTGGAGGATGGAAACGAGTGCTTCCAGAGCCTCATGATGTGGTGACCCTATTTGTACAACCTGTTCTTTTTGTGAAGGGACAAGAGGAGTTTCAGCTAGGGTTTGAGATATTTTGACCAACTGCTGGGAGGAAGTAGCAGCAGTGGTTTGTTGTGACTTTTGTGCTGTCACAGGCAGTTGCTCTGGTATCTTATCCTCCAGAGTTGCCTTTTTGATGGGTTTGGGGGGGTTTTGATTTTTCTTTTTCTGTGGCTTTTTAGTGATTTTAGGTGTGGGTTTCAAGGCAGTTGTTTGGCTACCTTGATCACCTTGAGCAGTGGGCTCAACAGCAGATACCTGAGGAGCAGTGTTTGTTGCTAAAATCTGCTCAGGCATCTCTGCTTGTGTTTTGCAAGGCGTTGACATTCTTGTAAATTTTTCAGACGTTAAGCTTTTTATTTGAAAAGAGTCACCTTGATTTATTACCGCAATATCATTCTTACTGAATTTTTTCTCAAAATAATAACTTAAAAATCTTGGAAACAGTAAGAATGATTTCGTTTCAACATTTTTAACCAAATCATTGAAGATTACCTTGGAATAGTTAAAATTTTCTCCTTGTAAAATAGCATATCCCAAGTTTTGAATCTTCAGTGGTATTTCATTAAAAGAAGTGGTTTTGTTTGAAACACACACAAGGAGGGTATGGAATAAAAATCTTGTTGTAGGAGGGAAGAAGCCTTTTTCTAAGGTATCCCTTTTCATCATTGTGTCTGCATACCCTCTCTCAATGAAGTCAATTTTTAACTCGTTTTTAGGGAAAGAATCTGTACCTTCCTGATCAGCGAGCTGAAAGACCTCAGATATGGATTGCGGTGTTATTCGGACTGCTTTCTTCTGCAGAGTAGAGTTAATGGCTATGACATATTCTCCTTGTTTTTCAAGGGTACAATTTTTCCAAAACTCTCTCTGAGTTTGCAGGTAAATGGGTGCATCAACGGTTAACAAAGTTTTGTACTTTGATGCGTTGATCATATCGAGGATGGAATCAAATGTATCGATGTTGCCGGGTTTTGTGAGAAGACCCAGTAGATTATGAGACGGTTTATGTGGGATTTCTGTGGAGGTAGCCTTTTGAGAGGCTCCTTTGGAAGATTTTGCGGATGATTTCGATTTGGTCATTTTGAAGATGAGAATCGAAGATGAGATTGTGGAGAAATTTGATGGAATGTGATGGAAACTGCTTTGAGAAGAGAACTTTTGAGAATTCAATTCGACAGTGAAACCCTGTTTAGGTTTTGAAAAGGGGGTTTTATTGATGAAAAGTGAATGCTACGTGGCAGCAGTTACAAAAGGTCTGACCACTAAGTACTGTCCGCATGCCATCCCCTGGTGAAGTGAAGGACAATACTTTTGAACAGTACATTTTGTGAAAACAACTGGTGAAGGCAGTAGTTGTAATGGTAATGGTAATGGAGGACAGTGGATGCTTTTTACCATCAGTAGATAGCTCAGCAGTGGAAACAACACTGATTTTGACCATCAGTGGTTATCAAAGGAAAATGAGAACAGGGGATGATTTTCAGCAGTGGACAGATTTTTGAAGTAGCACAGACTTTTGAACCCATCAGTGGTTATGGCAGACTTTTAGGATTTTAATGAAAAATTCATTTTTAGCTATTTTTAAGGATGGATTTTTGATTTTCTGAAAACATTTTAATGCTTTTTATTCATAGAAGAACATGATTTTTCCTTTTATTCCATGTTTAACATGCCAATCCTAGAGATCAAGCTTTCAAAGGTGGATGTGTCTAATGCTTTGGTTAGCACATCTGCCAGCTGATCCTTAGTTGGAACATGATGCAGAGAAATCAAACCTTTTTCATAGCAATCCCTCACAAAGTGATGTCTGATGTCGATGTGTTTGGTGGTTGAGTGAGAAACTGGATTTTTGATGATATTTTCTGCTGCCTGGCTATCCAACATGAGTGGTGTCTTCAAGGCAGTGATACCAAAATCCAGTAACTGATTCTGAAGCCATAACAGTTGGGCTTTACAGCTTGCAGCAGCTATATATTCTGCCTCAGCAGTGGATGTGGAAACAGCTGCTTGCTTTTTGCTTTGCTAAGACACTAAGCAGTTGCCTAGGAATTGGCACCCTCCTGAAGTGGACTTCCTTGTTTTATCACATCCAGCAAAGTCACTATCTGAAAAACCTGAAAGCTCAATTTTACCATCAGCTGGATACCAGATACCAAGTGTGGGAGCACCTTTGAGGTATCTGAATATCCTTTTTACAGCAATAAGGTTTGACTTTCTAGGGGCTGATTGGGATCTTGCACAGACACATGTTGCAAACATGATATCTGGTCTAGATGTAGTTAGGTACAATAAAGACCCAATCATGCTTCTATATAAGGCCTGATCAACCAAATCATCCTTTTCTTCAGACATGACCAATTTGTTGGTTGCAATGGGTGTACTACATGGCTTACAATCATCCATATCAAATTTCTTTAAAAGTTCTTTGGCATATTTTCCTTGATGGATGAAAGTACCATTTTGCAGCTGCCTTACTTGGAGACCAAGAAAGCACTGGAGTTCACCCATTGCACTCATTTCAAACTCAGCTGTTATGAGTTTCCTGAACTCTTCACACATTTTATTACATGTGCTTCCAAAAATGATGTCATCCACATAAATCTGGACAATCATCAAATCCTTCCCTCTCCATTTTAAAAACAGTGTTTTATCAATCCTGCCTCTGGTGAAACCAATGGAAAGTAAAAAGGTGGACAAAGTTTCATACCAGGTCCTTGGTGCTTGTTTCAAGCCATACAAAGCTTTATTTAGCTTGTAGACATGATCTGGATTAAATGGATCCTCAAAACCTGGAGGTTGACAAACATAAACTTCCTCTTGAATCTTACCATAGAAGAATGCACATTTGATATCCATTTGATACACCTTGATGTTGTGGTTGACAGCAAAGGCCAGAAAGAGTCTGATAGCTTCAAGTCGTGCTACAGGGGCAAATGTTTCATCATAGTCAATACCCTCTTCTTGTCTGTAACCTTGAACCACAAGCCTGGCTTTATTCTTGACAACAATACCCCATTCGTCAGTTTTGTTTTTTGAACACCCACTTTGTTCCAATAGGACTTACATTCTCTGGAAGTGGTACAAGCTCCCATACTTGTTGTCTTCTGAACTGTTGGAGCTCCTCTTGCATGCTTTTACCCAGCTGTTGTCTTTCAGTGCCTCTTGGTACTTGACTGGCTGATGGAGTGATAGAAAACCAGCAAAAAGACAAATGTTTTGGGACTGCTTTCTTGTGAGCACCCCTTCATTGATGTTACCAATGATTTGATCTGGTGGATGAGATTTCAAGAAGATGAGCTCTCCTTGGTATGGAATAATGGCATTGAGTGGTGAGGGCTGCAGATGTGTATCATCTGAGCTAACCACTGGTGGTGACTTTGATGACCCAGCAGTGGCTTCAAAAGGTGGTGGCATAGGAGGTAAACATGTGGACACCTGCTGACTTTGATCCACTGTTTGAGGACTTTTGTCAGCAGTGTTTGATGATGTGGAAGCAGTGGTTAAAGGGCTACTTTGGTCAACAACTGTTGAGGTAGCAGTGGTTGAGCTTTGACAACTGTTTTGAACAACTGATGCTCTTCCTGTTGAGGCAGACTTTTGAGGAATGATGATCTCATATCCATAGTCTGGTGATGAATCTTCTGATGGACCTGCACTGTTAGTCTTGACAGCAGTATTTTCAAAAGTGAATTTTTCAAGATCAAACAATTCTGCAGGATTTGCAGGGATTTTCATTGAAGAAAGTTCATTGAACTTTACATTCAAAGTCTCTTCCACTGCTTTGGTCCGTGTATTAAACACTTTGTAGGCCTTAGCAGTGGTTGAGTATCCCAGGTGGTATCCCATATCAATTTTGGCTGCAAACTTTGAGATAGAATCTTTTAAGTTTAGAATGAAGCATAGGCAACCAAAAACTTTGAAATATGAGATTAATGGCTTTATTTTATACAGAATTTCATAAGCAGTCTTTTTGTGCCTGGGGTTGATCAAAACTCTGTTTTGGACATAGCAAGCAGTGTTTACTGCCTCTGCCCAAAAAGTTAATGGCAAACCTGAATCTGCAAGCATGGTTTTGGCAGCCTCAATCAATGTTCTGTTCTTTCTTTCAACAACCCCATTTTGCTCTGGTGTTCTAGGGATGCTGTACAGCCTTACAATCCCTTTCTTCACACAGAAGGCATCCAACTCCTTATTTTTGAATTATGTGCCATTGTCACTCCTGAAGACTTTTACTGGAAGGTCAAATTGCTTTTCAACCTGTGTCACAAAGTCTTGCAAAATGCCTGCAGTCTCATCTTTTGAGTGTAAAAAGAAGGTCCATGTAAACCTAGAGAAGTCATCAACAATAACCAAGCAATATCTCTTCTTTTTGAGACTCATGACTTGCACTGGGCCAAACAAATCCATGTGCAGCATTTGCAAACACTGGGTTGTTTTAGACTCTTCAATGGACTTAAAGAGCTTTTATGCTGTTTTCCTTTTAAACAGGAAACACAGTGTTCAGGACATGAAAACATTTTTTGTGGTAAGCCTCTTACTAAGCCATTTTTTGAAATTTCATTTATTGTTTTGAGATTTGTGTGTCCCAGTCTTTTGTGCCATAGCTCCGTCTCTTTGTTAGAGGCAGCTGAGAACAAACATGCATCAGCTCTGGGACACTCTCTTGACATGTCAACAACATAAACATTGCCAGTTCTTTGAGCAACAAGTTTTGTTGAGCCTCTATTGATTATTGCTTCAATCTTACTAACCATTTCTGGTCCAACAATCTTACAACAATCCTTTGTGAAGAATGAGCCAAACCCTTTATCACTCATTTGAGATACACTCAGGAGGTTGAATTTCAGATTGTCAATAAGATTGACATTTTCAAATTTTACATTTCCAGACTGAACTGTACCAGACCCCAGAACCTTCCCTTTACTATTATTCCCAAAGGATATATCACCCCCTCCATGGATTTTGAAATCTTTGAGTAGGGCTTTACATCCTGTCATGTGCCTGGAGCCTCCACTATCTACATACCAAAGACTATCTAAGCATGCAGAAGCTCCCTGCACATGAAGTAAAAGGATTAGTTCATTAAGGTCTCCAAAGCCAATAAGGCTTTGGATGGGGTCTTAACAGTGTCTGGGATGGAGGCAGATGTATGGACAGTGGTTAGGTCAAGGGTTTGAACATTTTTGATAATGTTTTTCTCTAACCACTGTTGGGGGTCTTGACCCATCATCTATTAATAACCAAAAAGATGTATGTTCACTCTTGGTTTAGAGGGCTTTTTGTAAGCCTCATAAACATGTGGAATCCTTTGGTATGATGCTTTTTCCTTGCCTTTTCTGAATTGATTGGCAGGGGGTGCATCAGTCACCTGTACATCTCTTTTGACTGACGTTTGATTCAGCTGTTTTGTGACAGCAGTTTGGACAGGGACAAACAGTGGTTGTTTCTTGGTGAATTTGACAGATGATGTTGATGGACTCAAGGATGTTTTTGCAGTGTATTCATTCTTTTTTATGTCAAAGTTTTTGTGTCACACCCCGAAATATCAGAGCTTGGCGTGACTGGACCGGTATCTTCATTGCACAGCGAAAGCAAATAATCTAAGTCTTTTAGAAATTGAATGCCCACTAGTACTCGAATCTCCAATGGCTCTCCTATTCCAACCGTGCCTTGGCTCAGAAATGCAACCTGAGAAAGAAACATGCGAAAAAGTCAACATAAAGTTGAGCGAGTTCATAGTTTGTTCGTAAAAGATTTGAGATAAATCTTTTGAGTTCTGAAAGGTTTGAAATAAATCTTTGGTATTGTGAAAGATTTGAAATAAATCTTTGAATAACCGGTTTTTGAAATAGTATTGAGAAAATGAATTTAAAAATCATTTTCTTGCCAAGTTATATGGAAATGTTGTGTTTGTAACAAGTTATGTTCATAAAACCATGTATTTGTAAAGCCTTGTATTTGTATAAAACATGGTAGTTAATTTGTATGAACAAGAAGTTTCCGTAAGTATAAAATCCCTGGTATGTAGCAAATAAGGAAAAAGAGATCACCAATGGTTTGCAAGGCCATTGATATGTGTGAAGTGCAAGTAGGAAGACTCAAACCTAGCGGATTTATGCGTCGGGCACAAAGTCACCCCGAGGTCCGTTCTGTTTGGCCTGGGGCTGGGCTCGCTACACCCAGATAGATCTACCGCTCCTGTCCCTCGGTCCTACCATGAGGATTAATGGCCTCAAGTTTCCGCCTACCCACTCACATGATCTAAGTAGTAAACCTCCTTACGCTAACCATACCATGTATAAAGTACTCGTAATTACTGTAACATATATTCCACCCCAGCCACCCTGGCTGAACCTCCCCAGCCACCCTGACTGAGCCTTCCCAGCCACCCTGGCTGAACCTACCCAGCCACCCTGACTGACTCCCTAGTTACGAAAAATCATTCACATTTCGAAAATACACATTTGTTTTGTAAAAACCGGTATGTTTAGTATAAACCTTTCGTAAATCATTTGAGTTCCTCGAAATCCATTCGTGATATGATTTAGAAATACGAGTTTTGCGTTTGTTCAAAACTTTGTATGTTCTTGCAAAACTTTGTCTAAAAATATACAGTCTTTGTGTTGTCGAAAACTTTGTATGTCTTGAAAAACGTGCATGTCTTTCCACCCCGAAAACATTTACAAAAATGTAAAACAGTAAAAGTGGGGGTTATGAACTCGCCTGAATATTCCTGTGCAAAGCTAGCTAAATACGACTTTGTGATGTCGCTTCCAAGATGAGACTCGCTAGCGTGCATCCTACAATATTCCTAACACGGAATATCTAATAAGTTTCTAAGCAAAAACGGTAACTACGTGTTACCGAGCTCTACCGAATCGTTAATCGAACGATTCAACGGTATGTTGTTAACTTAATGGAAAAGATTTAAGTTATACGTGTTAAGTCTCGTTTAATGTTAGCAGCAATTTAATAAGTCTTGAAAAAGACTTAGTTTCTGAGAAACTTAAAATAAATAAATAAATATTTATATAAAAATATAAATATATCGTTATCATCGCGCTAGACGTCTCGAGTAGTCGTACGTGTATAAAAAGAATATTTCTATGAAAATATCATATAACAAACTCGTATCGCGTTTCGTATGAAAATAATATATAATAACTTGTATTATATATATCACGTCTTGTGTATATTTGCCAAAAATATACGTATATGCCGTTTTAGGCGTATAAAATAAATATGAAGAGTTATATTTATCTTATAGAGGAATCGTCGAGTTGTTATGTTTGAAAATAAATATATAACCCATAGTTATTTTTGTAAAAGAATTCGTGTTGTACGATATTTGGAATAAATATATAACTATATTTATTTTGAAAAGAATCCGAGTTGTTCGTTGTTTGGAAATAAATATAACTGAATATATTTATTTTATAAAACCATCAAGTTTTGTTATGCGGTTTGTCGAAATGTTATAAACATGCTTTGTAGGTTATGTAATGTCGTCGAAAGTAAGTATATATTTGTATTTGTTTTCATAGAAGGTTGTTTGGACCCGATAGTTTCGTTTTATAATAAAAACTCGTTTTATTTTATGGACTTTCTCGAAAATCGGGCAGAGTTTCCTCTGTTTTTGGACGGCCCTGACAACTAAAGTGTCGATTTTCAAAAAGCAATCAGCTATTCGATAATTTTTATATAACCAAATTATATAAACGAAATAATAAGCAAATCCAAGTAAATACTCAATTAATGATTCGTCGTTTGTTCGGTTCGAGCTCGTTAAATCAAAACAATGTAAATATTAATCGCGATGCTAAAATCTTTACCAAAACTTTCGCGCTGCTTTCGTAGACTGAGTTGACCCACAGTTTGACCAGCTGAGTTGACCGAGTCAGTGGGTTGACTCGGTTTGACTTGTTGACCGCAACTGACCCGAAGCCGCTCGACTCGAATCGAAATTGTTGACTTGCTGAACATGAAGTCTGAAACTGATCCGAACCCAACCTCGACCCCGAACCATCTATTTGAAACTGAACCGAGCCACCCTCTTGAATCTGACCCGGAACCCGAACTGTACGCGAGACGGAACTTAACCAGAACTCGAATCAAAATCAAAACAAACTGAGTAAACACTTACCACTGTCACCATCGCCGCCGTGCCCCGCCGTCGCTCCGCCACAGACGGCGGTGCCGTCTTCCGACGTCACCCTCTTCTGCTCGCCCTTTCTATCTCTCGGTGCTTCTCTCTCTCTCCCTCATCGCCCCTTTCTCTCTCTTCTCTCTCAGTCTTTCTCTCTCTCTCGGTCTCTCTCTCTCTCTCTGTTAGTCGCCGCACCACCACCGGACGGTGGTGGTGGCGGTGGTCCGATCCGTCAGACAAGAAAGAAAAACAGGGGAGGCATGGGGGTCTCACCGGCACCATCTGACCAACCGGAGCTCCGCCGGTGGTCTCGCCGGTCGGGTGCTTGTCCTCACCGAGAAAAGAACGAGAGGGAGGGAAAGGGTGTGGCTGGGTTGGGTTTTGTTTTGTGAGGAGTTTATTCCTCTGTGCTTGTTTAGGTAAGAATGAGAGAGAGGGGTATTTTATGTGAGGTGTTATGTATGTTGTCTGGTGTTTTGATAGTGAGGAGAAGAGAGTAGGAGTAGATAAGGTTCTCATACCTTTGTTCTTGTGTCTGAATATGTTCAAGTGAGAAGGGAAAGGCAAGTAGGGGTTTCTTCTATAGACCAGAGTGTCTTTTATGCCTATGGTATATTCAAGTTACCTTCAGGGTGGATGATATATCCTTTAAATCAAGATCTTTTGTAGAGATCTTGGAAGATTTGTGTAAATCTTGTAGATTTCGTTAGAGATTTTTGGTAAGATTCACAAGAAAAATCTTGTAGTAAAGATGTAATATATTATGTGCAGGTGTAGGCTTGGGCCTAGGGCCCACAAGCCCGTCTCGTGTGTAGGTGGCCCGCAATTCTTATGAGACCCGGTATCGTGACCTAACTCCATAAGCATAAAATATTCGTGTAACATCCGTATTTGTTGGCGTTGTCAGTATTTCGTACGGTGTCAGTCCGTTGTTGTTTGATGTTTTGCAGATTCCACGCGAATCCTCATACGCGTACTGTATAGCTGAACAAACGTTCCTGGGCACCCCAAAGGCCTAATTAAGTTAATTAGCGTCATAAACACTATTTATTATTGCGTAATCACCTGTTAATCACGTAATTAAGATCCGTAAATTACCGGTTGTCACATTTTGAGATACACACATTCTTGAGTTTTGTGATTATCTTTACTACAGATGGTGCAGCTTTCAGCAGGTAAAATGATGCTTGTTTTGTTTATATCATATGCTTTTAGATGAAAACAATCTTTTGTTAGATGATTCTTCTTTTCACAAAATTCACAAAACAAGTTTTTGATCTTTTCTCTTTTCTTCCTTTTCTAAGATTCCTTTGCAACAGAGTTTTGAACCTCTGTTGGGATATCTTTGATAGGAATGATTCTTGCTTTTGGAGCTTTACACCATCAGTGGTTGTGAAATCCATTGGTTTGAAATTTTCCAGGATATCACACTCATCAGACCATGTGGGTTTAAATTGGTATTTCTCAATTTCCTCAAAAGTTGAGGATCCCACAGATCTTTCCAGAGTAATTTTGTTACCAAGTTTGTCGGTTATTTTAACCTCTTGGCCATTTTTGTTGGTTGGAATTATCTCAGTTGAACCATCTTGTTTTCCAGCAGTGTTTTCAAGATCATCATATTTTCTATGTCCAATACCAAATTTAACATTGCTTTCAAGCTGTTTTGCAAGCATAACCTCATACCCTTTACAAGACTCCACCCATCTTTCACAGGTGATCTGGGTAGACTCCAACTCCTTTTTGCAAACTTGGTATTTTTCTACCATAGTTTGGAGTTGAGTTTTGGTTATGCTCTGCTCTTCTTTTAAACTGCTAACTTCTTTATCCTTTTCAGCCAATTCGTTTCTAAGTTCTTTTAATGACTTTTCAAATTTGACCTCATCAGACAAGATTTTATCCCTAAGGTTTTCATTCACCTCTTTAATGTTAGCAAATGCAATAATACAATTGTCTGAACACAGTTTTTCAAGAACTTGAGGTGATACCTTAGCAGCAGCCATCATGGCACAATCACATTGATGATCATCTTCTTCATCAGCTCTCTCTTCTTTCTCAACAGCTTTCTTCAGATCTTCTTTCTCTTTGTCATCTTTGGACCAAGGGTCGGTCAGTTGTTCAACCAGGATTTCTGAATTTTCTTCCAGCAGTAGTTCACCAGCAACTGCAGTAACCACTACTTCAGCAACTTCATCCACTGTTTCAGCACTTAGATGTTCATCTTCAGTTTCAACCCCTTCTGGTATTGACTCTAATGTCATCAAACAAAATTCATCATCAAAAGCATCATTAGAAACATAGAGAGCAAAATTTTCATCACCAAGTTCATCAGGCATGCTGCTCCAATCAACAAAGCCTTGTGTGAAAAAACTTTGCTGATCTGGTTGTGTCACTGTTGGAGCAGCTGGTTGAGGTGCAACAGGTTGCACTTGTGCCTGAGGAACAGGGGTTTGCACATACTGAATTTGTGGAACAGTGGTTTGAACATAATGCACAGGCACAGGGGTTGCAGCATAATGAGCAGTGTTAACATGTGCTGCAGGGGCATATTGGGTATAGTGCACAGTGTTTTGTTGTTGTGGTCTAGGGTTTGAGCCAGGGTGAGTAATTATGGGACCAGTGGTTTGACTCCTACATTCCCTAGCAAAGTGACCTAGTCTATTACACTTGTAAAACTTGATTTTCGACTTATCCAACCCCACCCTTAAATTCCCATGAAGCCCTGGGAATTTTCTCCCTGTTCTTTTGTAGAATTTGCTTGTTCTAACACTAAGCAAAGCCAATTGATGCAAGATGTCCATCTCTTCTAAGTCAGTGGGATCAAAATGTTGCAAATCATTCAGCTCAAAGCACAAATTATCTGACATCTGATTTTCAGTATTTGCAGTGAAAGCATAATTTGCAGAGTGAGAATCAGAGTTGACAAAGTTACCCCCAGCAGTTATGTCAATAAAGTGATCATAACTCTGATCCTTACTACTGCTACCAGATTCTTCCTGACCAAACAGAGTTGTGCTGCCAAATGAATAGTCATCAGCAACCTTCCCAGACTCTTGCAACTTCCTTTTCTGGTTTAACTCCCTTTCATAGGTCAGGAGTCTACCATGGAGTTGGGTCAGGGTTAGATCTTTGAACTCAGCTGAATTTCTGGTGACAAAAGCAATTGTGTCCCATTTTTCTGGCAGTGATCTAAGGAACCTGCTATTTTGGGTTGCATTTGGAAATGTAACCTTAACAAGCCTTAGTTCACTGATGAGACAACTGAAACGTTCAAATTGTTGGGTTAGTGACTCCCCTTTGATATGACAAAATGTTTCATACTGCTGATTCAGAATTTCCCTGTTGTTTTCAATAACCTCTTCCGTTCCTCCGAATTGTTCCTTCAATGCATCCCACAATTCTTTGGCACTATTACAATGTAACAGCCCAGCATAGATTTCGTTGGGTAGTGCAGAGGCTATGATGCTAAACGCTTTGGCATCAAGTTCGTACTTCTGAAAATCCGATTCAGTGTAATTTTCAGTTGGTTTATAGTGTCCTCTGCGCTTGGCACCATAGGAACATGAGGACCGAAAACGACAGACCTCCAACATCCAGTATTTTGTTGAGCGAGGATGTGACACATCCTTCGCTCCCTGATGTTGTACTCATTTCTTTTAAGCATAGGTAGTTTAAACAAAGGGCGAATGTTATTTTTATCATCTTGTGATTGCGACATCTTTCCGGTTGTTTTACAGGTACTAATTAATCAACTTTATCGGTGATTAAACCTTACTCTGTTTTTCAACAATACAAACAAACGATCAGTATCAACAATTTTGAGCCGAACTATTTACGTCAAAATGATTGTTAAATCAAATTTGACTGTCCAGGCTCTGATGCCAATTGTTAGGATCTGAGTTTGGATTGATTGTGATTTGTGTTTGAATTTAGATGAACAAATGAAAGAGTAGTGCAGCGGAATTTAAGTGGAAGCAAACTTTTCACAATCAAACAGAAGAAATGCTTTCAATCATACATTTTCAACACTGAATCAAATGATTAAATTTATTTTCAAACTCTGATTACAATGCGTGTATGATATGCAAACTCCCCCTCAGCCTGAGCTCAGTGTTTGTTCGTGCAGAAAGAAGATGGTGAAAGAGCTAAACAGAACAGTACAGAGTACTGTTCTATTTATAGGCACTTGCAAACCACTGAGCATCTAAGCTGACGTCACCATGAAAGTGACATCTAACCTCCTAACAAACTCTAACCTCTGATCTATACAGACATTGCTATGCTAACTACTGATATTACATTTCAATACATAAAACAAATACAAACTGCTGCTGCATCCTTCCACTGCTGTGAACCCAGCAGTACTTGTCATGGTCAGCAGTGCTTGAACCAAGCCAGTAGATTGAGTAGCAGAGCTTTAGTTCTTCAATCAGTCTTTGTCTTGAAAAGCAGTTGTAGGTCAGCAGTTTGCATGATCAGCAGATAGGAGGTCAGCAGATGTTGAAACCACTTTAAAGGGGAGAGACTTGCAACCAAGCATCTGCTTATTCTGGATCCATTGCTCTGATCCAGTTTTGGCTTTCATTATCTGTTCCTTTAGTAGGGTTCAATCCCAAAGGAAGAAACGTGTGAGTTGCTAGAATTCATCCTCTTTCCAGTTTATAACGGCTTGCTCGGCCCTTAACGGATCTTTCGACTTCGATTTCTTACCCTTGCGGGAACTTCGGATTTTATAGAAGTTGACATTCTCAATAGATCAAGAACAAGGTAGTTTGAGTGATCGGAAACGAAAGGAAAATATGAAGAGAACAGAAGAATCGCCAAGGAAAAGTTGGAAAGATAGAAAGTCTAGCCAAAACCTCCTGATATTTATACCCATCGCATTTAATGTGATGGGGAACCGAACCAGCAAGTGGGGAGCCTCCACCATTAGGAAGGTGACACGTCAGGCAGCAAAAACTGAAACGCCGTCTATTAAGGGTGTGTGGTCGCGACGCGCCTGAGATCGCTGAAAAAGGTAACTGCTGACCTGACGTGTTCCTTGCAAAAGCAACTATTCCACCCTCCGATGGGACAACCAACACGACTGGCAGTGCTACAGCGACAGATGTCAGACATCAATCCCACCAACCACACAACTTGACAAAGGAAGCGTCCCTCTAAAGAAACCTCATCTAGACCCATACGCCCCAGGGACCCACTTCTGTATGTTAAAATCCACGCGACATTTTGGCCCACTTCTATATGCCAAAATGCACGCGCCATTTTGCCCCACTTCTGTACGCCAAAATCCACGCGCCATGTTGGCCCACTTCTTTACGCCAAAATCCACGCGCCATTTTGGCTCACTTCTGTACGCCAAAGTCCACGCACCATTTTGGCTCACTTCTGTAAGCCAAAGTCCACGCGCCTTCTTAGTTCACTAAATATTACCCATACACAATCATGTCATTATGAGTCCAGAATCCCTCCCATATGATATTCACTTGGAAGCCACACTGGACTGGGGGAACTTTAAGAGGTATGATCCCAAATCACATGTGGACATATGTCAAAGGGACCACACCACTCTAAGTTGACGTCCCGGTCACACGAGAACATCCGGAAGGTTCTAGAAGCTTCTGGAAGAAGAAACCTGGCAATAGAAAGATGCTCTCTGCAGACAAAAAGGACAATACATGGCACCAATAACGGGACGCCAACAGAAGTTACATGATCCTGGGAGGACAAGGTGATAGCCAGTACAACAGCACACTGACTTGGAGCGAATAACCGTGCGCCATATCACCTCAAGGCCTAACATCGTCAGAGGGGACAAGACGGATATTCCTTCTGGTCGGACAGCTGGCGAGCATTACCTAGCTAGCAGGTTTCCTCCTCCACTATTCTCCGACTATAAATAGAAGGCTCAATTCACAGGTTTAAGGGCTGGAACTTTTACTCTCTCACTATACACACACACTTATCCTCAAAACAATTACTTATTCTCACGCCGGAGGGTGGTTACAAGGAGAACCCCATCTTCTCCTCCTTGTAGCGAGTCACTGGTGTTATTCATTTTGAAAAACTACTAGAAGGATTTGCCGATCGTCAAAGTGAAGAATAGAGATTGAACCCTTATTCACGAGACAACCCGACTACTTAGCCTTGTCCTATTTTGTGTTTCTTCACGGTACCAATACCGAATATATCGGATACAGTTCGGTACCCGTACCCGATATCAAATGCTCATCCATATACCCAAGGTTATAATTGTAACTAAAGGTATACGATTTGTACGATTTCTTTTCAAAAAAAGGTATAATCATCAACCTTAAAAGCCACACTCTCCTTGGGTCTTTGTATTTTTAGTCCAGATACTGTTGAAAATAATTACACTTTTTATGTTTATGAATTGTTTTTCTCTTACATATAAATAAATAAATTATAAATTAAACTTACAAAATTATACATCATCTCACTACGGTTTATTTTTTATAATATGAAGGTTTTAATTCATTCTTGAAGACGGATTTAAGTATGAGTTAATTTTATTAGGTTATTATATTTGTTGGTTATTAAAGAATGATCTAATATATGTAATTGTTTTTATATCAAAGTGTTGACGTATTTGATCAATTTTAGCATATCAAACCACTTGGCATAGTATTCTAACACAACACCTTTAAAACACAAAAATAGTTGGATGTTGAATGTTTATTTTTAACCAGGGAAAACTGTTCAAATATGTATGCCTATCTACTATCGACTTTCGAGCCACCAGAGAGGGTTTTAGTGAATTTCAGCAGTATGTATCTTCTTACATGGATCTGGAACAGCGTGCTTAAGAATTTGACTCATCTTTACATTTTGTAAAGCAAAGTTGCAACGAGCTTATGGGGCAGACACCAGAAGTTAGCAGTGGTTAAGGATGGTATTCGTGTCAGGATTCGAGAGGGAAGAGGACATGGTTGCAAATAATTAAATAAAGGGCATGTGAGCCGTGAATAGATGATTTTAGTATTAGTAGTTATGTTCAAGTGCACCTTTAATTATTTGTTTGTCCAATGCACAAGGACTGTGATATTATTTTGGTCTGGTTTGGTGTGTGTTAGGTGGGATTATTATCACAAGGTGTACCAGAATGTGTCTTTGGGACGTTTTAGCAAAACACGTCGGAAACTATCACCGATACGAAGACTATCGGAATCGAATTACTTAAGTCTTTACGCCGCCACAACACGCAGCGAGTAAAAATCTAGTTTATTCTAATTTTAATTGATACTTAAAAGTAAATGGGCAATTGGCCTGTAATAATCACACCTAGACCTTATTGGCCATTAATAATCCCATCTGAGAATATTCTCTCCACCAGTCCCACCTTTCACGTATTTTTCCTACAATGGTCCCCCGTTAAAAAAACTTAACGGAGTTAAGCTTTTTTCCAAATTACGAACAAATTTTTTAGGGCTTTTGATCAGAACGATGATACGAGTCCATTGATGTAAAATTTACTTCGAAATGGTGCTTCAAGTGACTTGATTTTGGTTAACTGGAAATTTAAACACTCGAATTGAAGCGCTGTTTTCATCGTTTGGAGCACTATTTCGAGGCAAGTTTTACATCAATGTACTCGTATCGTCGTTCTAATCAAAAGCCCTAAAAAAATTGTTTGTAATTTGGAAAAAAGTTTAACTCCGTTAAGTTCTTTTAACGGGGGACCATTTTAGGAAAAATAGGTGAAAGGTGGGATCGGTGGGGGGAATATTTTAAGATAGGATTATTAATGGTCAATAAGGTCTAGATGGGATTATTACAGACCAATTTCCCAAAGTAAATTCAACATGCCTTTTATTTTCAAAAGACTAATTTAAATAATAAAGATGATATCAATAATTAGGGTAAACGTTTTGCATTTCAGAAGTTATGATATTTAAGTGGCAAGTAATATTGTATATTTAGAGGCTGTTTGATAGCCTCTGAATGGTCATTAAGAGGCTACCTCTTAATGGAACCATTAAGAATTTTACCAATGAGAAGGTAGAAGAATGTGACATGTGATGATTTACAATTCAGAGATTACCTCTTAACCATTCAGACTTGAGGTTACCTCTTATTCATTCAGAGGTTTTAAACCATTAAGAGGTAGCATCTGAATGGTCATTAAGAGGCTACCAAACAACCCCTTAATTGTATAAAACTGATAACCTTAAGTTAGTCTAATAAATGATATGAATATAAATATAAATTAAAATGGACATAAATAAGAAATCATACTATATGCTCATGTAACCAACCGAAAGACTCCTATTATTAGAACTAGTGGAATTCTCGCACTTCGCTGCGAGCTTTCAGTCTGTATCGGTTTGGTTTGTTACTGTACAAGTACCGATACCAATGTTGTTTGGCCGGTATCAGTTCGACTCATTACGGTATCGTTACTGTAACAATGTTGTTTTGCACATTAAGTAAATCTTTAAAAATGAATATGGTACCGATACCAATGTTATTTGGTTAGCATTGGTTTAGTTTTCAAGGAAAGAACAAAAAATAACTATATTGATACGTTCAAATAATTTTTTAATAAAATTCTAGAAAAAATAAGCATGTCGTAAATCGTAATGAATATTCAAAAATCGTTATATTATTTCGCCAAAATAACCAAGAATGTAAATGCGGCACTTAAAAGAAACTAAATTGCGACATAACGTTGATGACATGTACGCATGGGCTTTGATCACTTGTAAATTACTATTGACAGCTCGGTTTTAAGTAAAGTTTATTTATAGACGTAGATAAAAATTAACATATCATAATGACACATTTAAATTTTTATAAAATAATTGTATCTTAACAGTTATAAACAAAAAAACATAATATGTTTAAAAGTAATTTTAGTATAAAAATTATTATAAAAAAGACTTATTTTAAAATAGAAAATAAAAGATACACTAAAAAACATTTTTAAAACTTTTTTCATTCACATATGTCAACCTTTAGAGAAGTAATATATTTAACGTTGTACCTTGTGTTCAATAATTTGTATTTTACTGTACATGTTCTTTGAATTTGTTAGGATATAAAATAACCGCATTTGTTCTTGTGGTTGTTGTTGTTATTATTATTATTATTATTATTATTATTATTATTATTATTATTATTATTATTATTATTATTATTATTATTATTATTGATAGTATTATTATTAGTATTAGTATTATTACTATTATTGCTATTACTATTATTATTATTATTATTATTATAATTATTATTATTATAATTATTATTATTTCAAACTGTTTATATAACTAAAAGTTTAGTCTAACCATTTAGTTTTATAAAAATTCTACAAACTTAAATTTATCAAATAAATTTCATCTATTTGATAAATTTAACACTCTATTGGTTTATAAATTTTTCAAACTTGTTAAATATGTATAAATAACTCGCAAAGGTATATGATCGGGAAAACCCCTAACCTTCCAAGTGATGAGGATCTCTGACCTCGTCCGGATCTTTTAGATCTAGGAAACTATTGTGACACAATACGTATCTTGCGAATAATTAAAAAATATATATATAATACCAATTAATTATTTGTGTTGTCAATATCATATTTAGTGCTTTGTATTTAATTTGTAGGGTAGTTTTCGCTATTTGGAGACTTCCTCTTTCATCATGCACTTATTTTAAAGAATCACAAAACACAACCTGTGAGTGAATCTTTCATTTCCCCTTTTTAATACAAGTTTTGCGGTGTATCATGTGTTACATTTTCGGTTATTACTTTATCATAATTCCATACATGCAAATACCAACTTATGTAGTTTATGTGCTAATTGCTTGTTTATCATTCGGTGCATTCATTACATTCATGAGACAGTTACATATGAATTCATTGGCTCGTCCGTTCCCCATTACAATGAGCGGAACCTGAAGTTGCCTACACATGAGATCAGCTTCGTTTGATTGAGCTCGAATCTTGCAATACAAATCAGCACACCATAATACCGTGCACATTTACATACAGTTGAGTTGTACATCATTATACACTACAACATACATACACTCATTTGAATCATTACATTCTTTGCTGATTAGTCGCTTGAGGTTTGATACAGTTACATACAACACATTCAATTACATTTGGTTTTATGCACATTTTCTATATAAAAAAAATTATAACTTATCATTTTCACAAAAACAATAAGATTCACTCACTAAACTTTGTTGACCCAAAAATTAATTTTTACACATAATACATGTGAACAAGAATGAAGAGGAGATGAACGTAGGAGGGGGCCTTAGTAACAAGAAATGGACTTATAATTTATTATCTACTTTGTACAATGTTTTTTATGTATTTATTTTATTTGAATTATTTGTTATGTGAAACCTCTAACATGAAATTAATGAATATTTAACCATTCAATAGCAAGTCATAAGATTTGGATTAACCAATCATGCCTGGTCACCTATTCCATTGTGTGTCGAGATGTGATATGTCTATACTAATAAATAAAATTAAAGTACACATGGATGATTTTTAGGCTTCCTTCTTTAATTTTTGCCACTTGTCATTTATTAGGACTATTTTTGCCATGTGTCATGTTGTGAGTATTCCTACATTTTATTAACATTTTTATTTATTCTTGATTAATAATAATAATAATTAATAATTAATAATAAAAATAATTAATAATTTATAATTCATGGTTGATTGATTGATTTAATTGATTTTAAATTTTTAGTAAGAAATGTTTTTTCTTCGAAAAATTTAAGTATTTTGCAAACTGGTCAACATTTAGATTTAATTAATGCATTTAATGCAAGTAATTGATAATCTCTATCTCTATACTAATAAATAAAAATAAAGTACACATGGATGATTTTTAAGGTTCTTTCTTTAATTTTTGCCACTTGTCATTTATTAGGACTATTTTTGCCATATGTCATGTTGTGAGTATTCCTACATTTTATTAACATTTTTATTTATTCTTGATTAATAATAATAATAATTAATAATTAATAATAAAAATAATTAATAATTTATAATTGATGGTTGATTGATTGATTTAATTGATTTTAAATTTTTAGTAAGAAATGTTTTTTCTTTGAAAAATTTAAGTATTTTGTAAACTGGTCAACATTTAGATTTAATTAATGCATTTAATGCAAGTAAATGATAAATCAGTAAATTACCTAAATTCTATTATGCTTTAAATGTGTATCTCAATGTATTATGATGCATGCAAGTATTGTAGTAACACTCTTAGTTGAAAAATCATTAGTTCATTAAAATCTTGATCACTTAAGTGGTGAGATCTTGGGTTCAAGTCTTCCGAAAAAACAAAATATTCATTGTTAAAAAACAACATATGTAGAGTTTTTTTTTTTTTTTCAAAAGGGTGTAGTGATTTGATGGCGATAACCATGGAGTCCCCGGATTTAACAAGGAAGAAGATAGGATGGTTAGGGGATTTTTTAGTATTTCTTTATTTTTTTTTTTTGTAAAAGAACCCATTTTGATAAATACTTTTGAAACAAGTCATTTTGATAAATAATTTTGTCAACTACATCCTTTAAAAAAAAAACAAAACCTCGTCGAATGTACACCAAAAGTTGTATAGTTTAACTCGGTAATATTATAGGTATACTTGAGACTAATCTCTATACTAATAAATAAAAATAAAGTACACATGGATGATTTTTAAGGTTCCTTCTTTAATTTTTGCCACTTGTCATTTATTAGGACTATTTTTGCCATATGTCATGTTGTGAGTATTCCTACATTTTATTAACATTTTTATTTATTCTTGAATAATAATAATAATAATAATAATAATAATAATAATTAATAATTAATAATAAAAATAATTAATAATTTATAATTGATGGTTGATTGATTGATTTAATTGATTTTAAATTTTTAGTAAGAAATGTTTTTTCTTTGAAAAATTTAAGTATTTTGTAAACTGGTCAACATTTAGATTTAATTAATGCATTTAATGCAAGTAAATGATAAATCAGTAAATTACCTAAATTCTATTATGCTTTAAATGTGTATCTCAATGTATTATGATGCATGCAAGTATTGTAGTAACACTCTTAGTTGAAAAATCATTAGTTCATTACAATCTTGATCACTTAAGTGGTGAGATCTTGGGTTCAAGTCTTACGAAAAAACAAAATATTCATTGTTAAAAAACAACATATGTAGAGTTTTTTTTTCAAAAGGGTGTAGTGATTTGATGGCGATAACCATGGAGTCCCCGGATTTAACAAGGAAGAAGATAGGATGGTTAGGGGATTTTTTAGTATTTCTTTATTTTTTTTATAAAAGAACCCATTTTGATAAATACTTTTGAAACAAGTCATTTTGATAAATAATTTTGTCAACTACATCCTTTAAAAAAAACAAAACCTCGTCGAATGTACACCAAAAGTTGTATAGTTTAACTCGGTAATATTATATGTTGGTTCAGTTCTGTTTGTTCATGAAGGAAAACACATAAATCATATCTGTCACCGCAGACAGTGCAGAGGAGAATCCAGTGAGAGAAGACGACATGGAGTTCGACATCTTTGTCAAGGTGATCTGGTTCCTCCTTAGGATGCTAACTGATGATGGGAACTTAGAAACCGAAAAGGGTATCGGTTAGGAGAGGAGGTCGACGTGATGATGTTATGGCTAATGGGGTGTGTGTGATTGTGTAACTGAGTAACCCTTTGACCTCCACATAACTCTCCTTATATAAGCACCCAGAAGGAAACCTAATTAGTTACTAAGGGTAATATGGTCCATCAACAATTACCAACTAATTAAATAATAGGTTCTAATATATTTTGATCTATATAATGCAAATGATTATGATGGCTATAGATTAAATATTAATACGTAATATATTTAATCTTACATTCTCCCACTTAGCCGAGTAATCATTTACTATGAGTATTAGATAAGCCTGATCAGGAGTTAACACTCATTTTAGCCTTAAACAAGTACTATAGCAGAAAAATACAGCCGTTGAATCATTATGCGACTCAGGACCCCCATTAATCATACTATAGCCTTAATTTAAAACCCAATCATCATGATCAAAATACGCGTAAGCCCTTTGTTTGATTTGTAACTTTTATTTGTCTATATACCATTATACCGGTTGAACATATATTCTAATAGACATACAAAATCAAACTTGAGGAAATTTCATTAATCATAAAACATAAGCTAGTACAATATGCTCAAATAAGGTCTTTACATAATCCCATATTCCGAACATGTTCTTCGTAAACCTTAGGAGGGAGACCTTTAGTCATCGGATCCGCAAGCATATCCTTAGTACTAATATACTCGATACAAAGATTATTTTCCTCAACTCGTTCACGTACAAATAGATATTTCGTATCGAGATATAAACCAGCTCCAGTCGAACTGTTACTGTTCGAGAAACTAACGGCAGCTGAATTATCACAGTAAAGCTTCAATGGTCTAGAAATGGAGTTAACGATTTTGAGTCCAGTGACCAGGTTTCTAATCAACATTCCATGACAGGTTGCGTTATAAACAGCAATGTACTCTGCCATCATTGTGGAAGTTGTGGTCAACTGTTGTTTATGACTCTTCCAAGAGATAGGGCCGCCTGCTAACATAAAGATATAGCCCGAAGTGGATTTCTTGTCATCTTTGCATTTGGCAAAGTCAGAATCAGAATAGCCCACCACTTCTTAATGATCACTTCTTCTATAAGTCAGCTTATAGTCTTTCGTCCCTTGCAGATATCGAAGTACCTTCTTAGCTGCTTTCCAGTGATCTAGGCCAGGATTAGTCTGATAACGGCCTAGCATTCCAGCAATATAAGCGATATCTGGACGAGTACAGACTTGAGCATACATCAAGCTCCCGACTACTGACGCGTAAGGTATCTGGCTCATTTGCTCCTTCTCAACCTCTGTTGTCGGACACTGGAATGAACCGAAAACATCTCCTTTAACTACTGGAGCGACGGAGGGTTTGCACTGTTGCATGTTGTAACGTGTAAGGACACAATCTATGTAAGCCTTCTGGGACAATCCTAAGATCCCCTTGTGTCTATCTCAGTGAATTTCGATGCCAATGACGTAAGAAGCATCTCCGAGATCCTTCATGTCGAAGTTATGCGAGAGTAACCGCTTCGACTCATGCAACATGTCTAAACTATTACTTGCCAACAGAATATCATCTACGTAAAGGACAAGTATAGTAAAATCGCTCCCACTCATCTTGAGGTAGGTGCATTGATCCACTTGATTCTTCATAAAACCTTGCTTCTTCATGACTTCATCAAACTTGAGGTACCACTGACGTGATGCTTGTTTTAACCCATAAATGGATTTCTTCAACTTACAGACTAGATGCTCCTGACCCTCAGGTTTAAAGCCTTCAGGTTGCTTCATGTAAACATCTTCGTCCAAATCTCCGTTAAGAAAAACAGTTTTAACGTCCATCTGATGCAGCTCTAAATCGAAATGAGCTACTAGGGCCATGACGATCCTTAATGAATCTTTACGAGAGACAGGTGAAAACGTCTCTTGATAATCAATTCCCTCTTTCTGAATGTAGCCCTTTGCAACCAATCTCGCTTTGTAGCGTTCAACGTTCCCATTCGGATCCAGTTTTGTTTTGAACACCCATTTGCATCCTACGGGTTTGACTCCGTTGGGTAATTCTACCAAATCCCAAACGTCATTTTTCTTCATGGATTCAAGCTCATCAATCATTGCTTTATTCCATTCAGAAGACTGATCACTGCTAATGGCTTCATTGTAAGAGACCGGATCATTGAGCTTTCCGGGATCCATTTCAGTCAGGTAGGTAACATAATCATCCCAATTAGGAGGCCTTCTTTGCCTGGATGACCTCTTGAGTGGATTATCGGGTTCAGCGTTGTCTTGGTTTTGAGTGTTTGATGTGCCTTCGTCATGAGGTATAATGGGTTCTGATTGTAGAGGTGAATTTGGAGTTGGTGTAGTAGCTTCAGGAACAATAGTTGCATTGGGTACAAGAGGAGTAATCGGAGTAATGGTAAGCGACGAGTCTCTCCCCCCCGCGTCTTGTACTTCTTGCAATTCTTCGTAAGGGTTGGTACTGCTCCCACTGACCTTGAAATCCTCCAGGAACGCAGCACGCTTGGTTTCAACAATACGGGTGACATGGGAAGGACAATAGAAACGATAACCCTTAGAGTTCTCAGGATACCCGATAAAGAAACAGGTAACTGTTTTAGGGTCAAGTTTCCTTAGGAAAGGATTGTAAATTTTTGCTTCAGCAATGCAGCCCCATACTTTCATATATTTAAGACTCGGTTTCCTTCCTGTCCAAAGTTCATAAGGAGTTTTAGGGACAGACTTAGAAGGAACTCTATTGAGTATATGAACAGCTGCTTTTAACGCTTCAGTCCAGAGGAATAATGGTAAGTTAGTGTTGGCTAACATACTGCGCACCATGTTCATAAGGGTACGGTTTCTTCTTTCAGCGACACCGTTCTGCTGAGGTGTACCAGGCATGGTGTATTGGTTCACAATCCCCTGGCCCTTACAAAACTCATAAAATGGACCAGGAGCTTGACCCACATCAGTATGTCTTCCATAATACTCACCGCCTCTATTTGATCTCACAACTTTAATCTGACGATCTAATTGCTTTTCAACTTCAGCCTTATAATCTTTAAAAGTTGTTAGAGATTCAGATTTCTCCTTAATAAGATACATGTGACAACACGCAATCCGAGCCTATCTTTGTGTAACATTCGTGAACATGACACGACTTTATGAACTTGACTGATTACTTTATGAACTTGACTGATTATGTGAATAATATGATTGTTGAACACATGATATGTTGTTATGTGGAGGTGTGCTATGTATGTATGTATGTTAATCGAGCCCAACCAGAGCAGCACAATTCCCTCTCGATTGCACAAGCCCACTTCGGGCCTTACTTTTGTACACGAACTAAGGGTGGCCCATTTAGGGGTCCGGCCCACTCCTCTTAAACGTGTAAACACCTATGGTTGGGGTTGGTGCTCTCATTTGTTACTATCACCTCACAAACACCAAACCCTAGTTTCTCTCTCTCTCACTCAAACCCGACGGCACAAGGCAACCGAAGATCGTCCTCTAGTTCGGATCACCCTCTTCTACTCTTAATCGGTTAGTGTTGTGTTTGTGTTTTTCATGATTGAATGATGATAGGGTTCCACGTTTTGTTTTAGCCGATTAGGGTTGATTGTATGAATGATATACGATTGATTATGAATATTGATGGTTAGTATTGATTCTCGGTTCACATGTAAAGAATTCTGGTCAATCATTGTTAATCGTGTAATGTTGACTATGATCTAGAAATTGTTTGCGAATGATCGACTATGATAAACAGTTATGATGATGGTGATGTTGTTAGGATCTTGAACCATGTTATTGACTATGCTTGATGTTCTTGTTGAATTTATTTAGGGTTCATATGAATTGAATGTTAAAAACTTTTGTTTGATCGGCTAAGGGAATGGTGATAACCTAGATTGTGTTAATTGATATCATATGTTTGGAAACTGTGAATGATTGTAACCGAACCCGCATAATTCCCGGATGATTAACTGATCGCACAAGGCTCTTCACAATCGCACAAGATCAGGTCATACAAGACCTGATCTGATCGCACAAGATGATCCATACGCACAAGGTTAATTCGGACGCACAAGATGTGTAATTATGCATGATCGCACAACATCTTGTGGATCGCACAAGCTGGTGCCAATCGCACAAGATGTTGGGCCACACACAGGTGAATAACCGTTTGTTGTTACTGGGCCGGACAGCCCAAGATCTCATTCGCACAAGACCTATTCAGTCGCACAACCCAACTCTGAGTCGCACAAGTTAACCGTTGGTTTGTTTAAATGGGCCGTTTGCTTCCTGAACTACTTATGCTATTGGGCTAATTATATGTTGGGCCGGTTCATATTGGATCGCACAACATGTTGTGGATCGCACAACATGTTGGGCCGAGAACTTTGGGCTTATTAAATCGTACGAGTTTGGATATGTTATGGCTGTTAACTTGTATTGCCTAACTGTTAAGTGTTGCCATGATCTATACGTGTTTGTAACGTGTTAACTCTGTGCAATCATACGAGCTTTACTTGAACCAAACCTGACTTGTATGATAAACATGCTAGGATGTGGTTGATCACATTGTAGCTTAACTGAACCTTTTCGTGTATCATACCGAGCAACCCCAGGTGAGTTCATTGCATTTTCTCAAGCATGCGTCCCGGTGGTTTGGGACAACTGGTAAACATTTGGAAGGGAAACTTTGGGTAAACAACTTAATCGGTTTTGGTTATTAAACATGGGATCTATCATCGGATTGCCTGGAGGGCAATGGGGGTAATTAGTTGATAGCGCTATTAGGTGGGAAACCTCACACCGGGCCGTAAGGACGGGGGTGAACTAATTATCTGGGTTTCACTATGGTTGTTAAGAGGCACACTCCTCGGTTACGTAAGGGCGGTCGCTAGGGTAACTAGCGTGAACAACATAGTGGGTTGCTAAGAGGCACACTCCTCGGTTACGTAAGGGCGTATTCCCTAGGGTAACTAGCATGAGCAACATCGTAACGCAACATTGAATCGCATTAACATACATCTGGTAACAAAACACGTTAACAAAACCTTGAACTCACCAGCGTCGTCTGACACACTTGTCTGCATGCTTGTAGGTCATTAACATTTGTAACAAGGACTTGCTATCTGGGAGTGCTGGAGTGGTCATGGATCGAGACTTTTGGATTAACTTATATTTGATACACTGGGTTTTGAATGCTATTCTTATTACCTGCTTCTGCTATACACCACTTTAAGAATTGATATCATGTTTGACATTTTATTGGTAATTAATAACATGTTTTATTTAAGTATTTATTATTGGTTCAATGTGATTGGTGGCTCGAATTCTGATGCGTAACACGCCTCGCGGGGTTCCCGCAGGTTGTATTTTGGGGGTGTTACAGTTTGGTATCAGAGCCACTGGTTATAGTGAACTAGGTTTTAAAACGTTTTGTAAAACCAGACTATAACCGAACACCTTCGAAAATCGATCATGACACTCAGCTCCAGATTGCAAGGTTCGTCTTTCGTATACTCATTGTACTACGTAACTAGTGGACACTTACATATGATATTGCATGCTGGTGCACGTTAAACACGATATTATGAACTTACGTATCCCTTGCACGAGTTATATGACTGATAGGGTGGTAATTCCCTAAACATTCGTGACTTATGTTATGTGATGCTCTTTGTTTGCTATTCGAGTAGGGGGGAACCATTCGACATGAGTTAGGAGGAGCTGAGATGAGCATGCAAATCACAATATTATTGTGGGTGCACACATAATAATAATGTGGGGTGCATGCGAGTCCCAGTGAGGCTTAACAAGTGAAGAAGGGGTTCCGCTCTGTTAATTGATCAGTGTGAAACGTAACAAACTAATAGGAGTCATAACAGTGATCGTCTCCTACTCAAATGTGACTTTCTCACCTCTCTCTGAATCCTTTTGAAATCGCAATGCTATCGAGTATTACTTGAACGTCCCTTTGAACGCCTAGCGAACTAAGTAGAATGCTAGGTGCTTGTACGAACGTCCCTGAGTGGATGTTGCAGCGTCCATGATTGGTTTATACCCCTTTTCTTTCCCCCTCACTCCTCTTTGTTGTTGGAACTCAATATACTCACGTCTCAGACCCTGAAGGGCGATCACACTTGCAACACTCTGGAAACATACCGTGTTTTACCCAGTCAACTTGTAAGAACGATGGGTATAAGGGTAAGTTTAGTACCCAACCGACTTCAGCATTTGAACGACTCCAATTATTGACAATGAACATCAACGATTTGACTCCAAACGAATCCTTAATTCTAGTCAGCAACTTATGGGAGCCGACTTTTATGAATCAATCGAAACGTAAACGATGACAATCGACCAGGATGTGGACTGTGTAACTTCCAACACAACGAGTAGCACCCTGGAACTTAGCACGAAATATGAAGAGATGGACATCATTGGTGAAGGATCGTAGAGTCCTGTTTCGAGCAACAACATTAGAAGCAACAACTATCGTGACATCAAGGTACTTGTAATAGTAGCTTACAGTATGGAAATGAAGGTGCCTACGGCATGTAATGGCAGTTGATAATTCAAGACGACAACAACCAAGGGAGCGATGACAGTATGGTAGAAATCCGTGTGATTGTAACAATAACACCGGCAGTGGTACTCGCGAAAGGATATTTAGGATTGACGTGGGCGAGGACAGGACAATAACAACATGATAGTTTGGATGGATAGCAAATCGCTTCGGCTCGATTCCGTTTAACCCTGATGCTTCTTGAAACCAAACCTGTTATGAAAACCGGCTGATGGCAGGTCAGCGGAAACCGCACATGTTAGTTGGGATGCAAACTCGATATTGCGGGGGACAGACATTCGACACCGGTGTTACCTCTGCTATCCTTGGTAGTTACGGCGCAATAGTTAGTGTTGGTGGATTATTAGGACATATCGCCCGGATGTACCCTGTGAGAAGAAATTTAGCGTCACTATATGCTCTAAAGTACCAGAGTGGTGAAAAGATTAGCATCATGTCAGTAATGACAGCCTCGAAAGCGCCTATGGAAGTAGGACCTCACTGTATTAGCAACTATACCTAATGATCAGACTAAGTAAGATAGGATCGAGGACCCACCAATTGTTGTGACTCATCTCAAAGTGCAATTGGAGGAGCTTTCAGGTCTACTACCACAACTATTAGTCAGAAACTCAGTGATCTCACGATTAGAGGGAGCTCCGAATACTCATACTCTTACCGTCTTACACCAGGAGGGTTGCAAGAACTGTGTAATCTACTACGAGAATTGTTGCACAAGAGTTTGTTGGACCTAATTCTCACTTTGGGAAGCCCCAGTTATATCCGTGAAGATAAGCCTTTTTGTGTGTGCGTACCAATTATCGAGCACCCATCGGGACGACAGTTGAGAACCGTTTGCCGTGGCCATGTATCGAAAACCGATCGACTAGTTACAAGAGACGAGCTTTCATTCGAGGGTTAAATTACGAGCGCATTATTATCAAATGGAAATCCAAGGGAAGAAAGTTCTTAAAGAAGCTTACCAGACGCAATTCGGCCATACAACTTTGTACTCCATGACCTTTAGAGTGATCATCACACCAGCAGCCTCATGGATCATGCGAACTGACCATGCTATTGGGTAACATTTTGAACCCTTTTCAGGAGAAAAGAACATTATGGACAACTTTGTATCTTATTTGAGAGCTCCTGAGGGAGGAGCCACACCGCGCGAAGTCTTGATAAAAGTAACTTCTGAATGCGAGATGTACCCTTTTTGGGTCATATAACCAACGAAGTGGGAATGCACGTGAATCTCGCCAAGATGCATCCTGTTAGAAACTGACTGACACCAAAGGTTCCTTCGGGGATGCAGCAACTCCTTGGCCTTGCTAGATACTATCGCAGCTTACTCACCGGATATTCGAAGGTTACACAGCTTAAATCTCTTTAGAGCAGTAGGGTGTTGCGTTTGTGAAAGACAAAACAGCAAGGCGTCTTTTCAGCTTTTGAATTCCAACCCTACAACTCACTGAGCATCATCTATACCCGAGGGTGCGGGTGATTCAGTGGTATACCACGATGGTCCGAATCAGAGTCCCAGTTACACGCCGACGCAACACGAGAGAATAATGACTTACGTAATGAAATTACAAAGAAGAACTGCATGACACACAACTGGTGGTGGAAACCGTGGTCTTTGGAGTTACACGGAGGCATTACTTGGACGGTACCAAATGCGTTACTTAGACCGATCACAAGGGCCTTCCGTGTACTCTGGTTTCGAAAGAGCTAAATCAGTAAATGGCATCGTTGGTTGGAACTTCTGGGTGGATTACGACGGTGGAACCTGAACGTGTATGGACTTTGCAGCTCGCCATCGACTCTAACCCACCTGACCCAACTCGTTCTGTACAAACTAGGGAACTAACGGGAGAGAATTTTCAAGTTGAGTCCATGCGGGGCATGGAAGAGCAACCTTGGTGAAACGAACGATATTCATTAACTCATAGAACGACTATAAATCTCATTTCACAGCAACGGTAGGGAAGCTGTGGTTAGCAAAACACATCGGCTTCGAAAATTCAATTCAACTGGATTTTAAAGAAAGATGTTTGGACATGTAAATCTTGTACTGATGATTGGGCATCAAAACCCGTCTAACAATGTATGGGTATGACTTTTGACTTTGGGAAAAGTCAAGGCGAAGTATAAGAAACTGGCAACACCTATGTGGAAGATGGGAGCAGGCTGCTATGAATGCTGCCACTAGTCTATTCACAACTCGAAATGGAAACACAAACAGTAACAATCGTTGATCGCTGAATGTGACCAGCACACCTCCTTGCAGTCAAGGGAACTGATGAGTCTTCTCAGCTTGTGAAAATTTCTCTGGAAGAGACGGATTATAGGCATGAGGTGCCAACTTCTATTACCTATTGGACTATACCTAATTTAAGGCGGGCATGGCGCACACCTTTGACTCACGTCTTGACATGAACATTGCTTATTACTGTAGGACAATCGAGCAAAGTGACGAACCATCTGAGCACACGAAGGCATGTTGTAAGTATGTGCATAACTGACTTTAGTAAACGTTTGGGAAGGACACTTATCTTGGGGAGAAGCTCTAATGCAGCTGCACCATGATAGTATGCATACAGCCCATGCTGAGGCATAACCTGGACAGAAACTCCAATCTCCTTGCTGGACTAATGTAGTTGACAACGTAATCGCAGGTCCAGGACTTGAGCTCAAAACTCTCGAACATTGCTTAGATCGGAAATTGTTTGATGGCAGCTCATGAGCGCTAGGAAAGCTGATTAGCTTAGGAAACACTGGGAGTTTATTGTAGGCAAACGTGTCATAATCGAAAGCATCACCCTGGGGGGGGTGCGGTATGCTATAGAAAATATGGCAAGCTTACTTTACGACGCGTGAGACATTCGGATTACTGGAACAAACGGTGACTTGGCTTACAAACTCAGGCTAATTGATGAAACGGGATAACTATCGTAATGTTATGTATGCCCTAGGTTTAAGGCAGTGGTTGCCCGATGAAACCCTGGTGATACTCTTACCGGAATTTGAGGTCATCGGATCAGTTGTATATATCAGGGAATCAATCGAAAGCATGGGCTAAGAAGTCAAGGTTCGCTAGCATGAGTCATATGACAATCGTAAGGGCTTGTTAAACTTCAATACGTGGACTGAAGTTCACATAGGAACGGAAGGATATGCTAAAACTTCAATGTTCTCAATTGTTCAAGGGATTGAACCAACTCTTGATATCACTGGTGAATTTCGGGATGAAATTTCTTTCAAGTTGGGGAGGATGTGACACCCCAGGAAAACCAGCAAGCGATATAACTTACCTAGCTTTAACTTATCTAGCTTCCTTAGTGTGTGCATACCAAATTTCGGGACGAAATTTCTTTTTAGTTGGGGATACTGTGACAACACGCAATCCGAGCCTATCTTTGTGTAACATTCGTGAACATGACACGACTTTATGAACTTGACTGATTACTTTATGAACTTGACTGATTATGTGAATAATATGATTGTTGAACACATGATATGTTGTTATGTGGAGGTGTGCTATGTATGTATGTATGTTAATCGAGCCCAACCAGAGCCGCACAATTCCCTCTCGATCGCACAAGCCCACTTCGGGCCTTACTTTTGTACACGAACTAAGGGCGGCCCATTTAGGGGTCCGGCCCACTCCTCTTAAACGTGTAAACACCTATGGTTAGGGTTGGTGCTCTCATTTGTTACTATCACCTCACATACACCAAACCCTAGTTTCTCTCTCTCACTCACTCAAACCCGACGGCACAAGGCAACCGAAGATCATCCTCTAGTTCGGATCACCCTCTTCTACTCTTAATCGGTTAGTGTTGTGTTTGTGTTTTTCATGATTGAATGATGATATGGTTCCACGTTTTGTTTTAGCCGATTAGGGTTGATTGTATGAATGATATACGATTGATTATGAATATTGATGGTTATTATTGATTCTCGGTTCACATGTAAAGAATTCTGGTCAATCATTGTTAATCGTGTAATGTTGACTATGATCTAGAAATTGTTTGCGAATGATCGACTATGATAAACAGTTATGATGATGGTGATGTTGTTAGGATCTTGAACCATGTTATTGACTATGCTTGATGTTCTTGTTGAATTTATTTAGGGTTCATATGAATTGAATGTTAAAAACTTTTGTTTGATCGGCTAAGGGAATAGTGATAACCTAGATTGTGTTAATTGATATCATATGTTTGGAAACTGTGAATGATTGTAACCGAACCCGCATAATTCCCGGATGATTAACTGATCGCACAAGGCTCTTCACAATCGCACAAGATCAGGTCATACAAGACCTGATCTGATCGCACAAGATGATCCATACGCACAAGGTTAATTCGGACGCACAAGATGTGTAATTATGCATGATCGCACAACATCTTGTGGATCGCACAAGCTGGTGCCAATCGCACAAGATGTTGGGCCACACACAGGTGAATAACCGTTTGTTGTTACTAGGCCGGACAGCCCAAGATCTCATTCGCACAAGACCTATTCAGTCGCACAACCCAACTCTGAGTCGCACAAGTTAACCGTTGGTTTGTTTAAATGGGCCGTTTGCTTGCTGAACTACTTATGCTATTGGGCTAATTATATGTTGGGCCGGTTCATATTGGATTGCACAACATGTTGTGGATCGCACAACATGTTGGGCCGGGAACTTTGGGCTTATTAAATCGTACGAGTTTGGATATGTTATGGCTGTTAACTTGTATTGCCTAACTGTTAAGTGTTGCCATGATCTATACGTGTTTGTAACGTGTTAACTCTGTGCAATCATACGAGCTTTACTTGAACCAAACCTGACTTGTATGATAAACATGCTAGGACGTGGTTGATCACATTATAGCTTAACTGAACCTTTTCGTGTATCATACCGAGCAACCCCAGGTGAGTTCATTGCATTTTCTCAAGCATGCGTCCCGGTGGTTTGGGACAACTGGTAAACATTTGGAAGGGAAACTTTGGGTAAACAACTTAATCGGTTTTGGTTATTGAACATGGGATCTATCATCGGATTGCCTGGAGGGCAATGGGGGTAATTAGTTGATAGCGCTATTAGGTGGGAAACCTCACACCGGGCCGTAAGGACGGGGGTGAACTAATTATCTGGGTTTCACTATGGTTGTTAAGAGGCACACTCCTCGGTTACGTAAGGGCGGTCCCTAGGGTAACTAGCGTGAACAACATAGTGGGTTGCTAAGAGGCACACTCCTCGGTTACGTAAGGGCGTATTCCCTAGGGTAACTAGCATGAGCAACATCGTAATGCAACATTGAATCGCATTAACATACATCTGGTAACAAAACACGTTAACAAAACCTTGAACTCACCAGCGTCGTCTGACACACTTGTCTGCATGCTTGTAGGTCATTAACATTTGTAACAAGGACTTGCTATCTGGGAGTGCTGGAGTGGTCATGGATCGAGACTTTTGGATTAACTTATATTTGATACACTGGGTTTTGAATGCTATTCTTATTACCTGCTTCCGCTATACAACACTTTAAGAATTGATATCATGTTTGACATTTTATTGGTAATTAATAACATGTTTTATTTAAGTATTTATTATTGGTTCAATGTGATTGGTGGCTCGAACTCTGATGCATAACACGCCTCGCGGGGTTCCCGCAGGTGGTATTTTGGCGGTGTTACAATACAAGTACATGTAACGAGAATAATCATCAATAAAAGTGATAAATGAAGTATGTCCTGTTATGCCAGCGATTTGGTAGGGACCACTAATGTCAGTGTGAATGAGTTCTAATAAATTAGAGCTCCTAGTGGCACCTTTCTTATTCGCTATTGTCATTTTACCTTTAAGACATTTGACACATGTTCCAAAGTCAGAGAAATCGAGAGGAGGTAAGACTTCATCCTTTACGAGACGATTTAATCGCTCTTTTGAAATGTGGCCTAAACGCTGATGCCACAACATGGATGAAGTCTCTAAGTCTCGTTTCTCTTCCATCTTTGTGAGTGATTCATTAATGTTATATGACAACAAAGATTTGGAAAAGCCATCATCTAGTTCTAATCTATAGATACCTCCATCCAGAACACCAGTACCATAAAGAACAGAATCATAATGGATAGAGAGTTTGCGATGACCATGGGAAACAATAAAACCGTCCATGTCTAACTTTGGTCCTGATACAAGGTTCCGAGTTACCTCAGGAACATATAAGGTATCATAAAGTTTAATACATAAACCAGTTTTCATAACTAATTGTAATGTTCCAATGGCCTTCACTTCTAATTCTCGATCATCCCCAACCTTAAGCGTTCTTTGGTTTCTTTCCAGCTTCCGGATTGAAAGGAATCCCTGAGTAGAATTGGTAACATGAACCATAGAACCAGAATCAAACCACCAAGAATTAGCAGGAACACTTAAATTATAGGACTCAAGTATCATAAAATAATCGTTACCTTTCTTAGCCAGCCACTCCTTAAAGTCAGGGCATTCCTTCTGCATGTGTCCTGTCTTTTTGCAGAACTTGCAGCGGATACTGCCTAAGGAGTTCTTAGAGCTGGAAGGTGCACTTGTATTAGAGCTGGGATTAGGCCTTTGGACTTTTGAAGCATCCTTCCTATGATAATTGTTCTTCCTTTTCTTAGAGTTGGAGGTGGTGAAGTTGGCAACATCAGTAGTCCGATCCATCCTCATACGCTCTTCCTCCTGTACGCACATGGCGACCAGCTCACTCATCGTCCATTTTTCCTTCTGAGTGTTGTAGTTGATCTTAAATGCTTCAAAAGATGAAGGAAGCGAAGTAATGATGAAATGAACAAGGAAACCATCACTGATTTCCATTTCCAGCCCCTTCAGCTTATTGGCCATGTCATTCATCATCATGATGTGTTCGCGAATGCCGTTCCTCCCATCATACTTAGTTGTCACCAGCTTGAGAATAAGAGTACTAGCGTGCGCCTTAGACGTCCCTTTGAACTGAGCCTCCACATGTTCCAAGTAGGTTTTAGCATCTTCAGAATCAGGAATAGCTCCCCTGATTGCATTGCTTATGGATTGCTTCATAAACATGAGAGACATGCGGTTACACCTAGTCCACTTTTCATGAGTTAACTGCTCAGCAGCAGTACTTTGAGTGGTAAGGTCCGCTGGCTTTTTCTCTCTCAGAGCATAATCAAAATCAAGCAATCCGAGAGTAAGCATGAGAGCATCCTTCCATGCAGCAAAGTTATCACCAGTCAAAGGTGGAATCCCGCAGTTGGGTGCTGATAGTGGAAATAAGATGAGCAAGTTATGATACTAAGGAAGAAATCCTAATGTGATCTAAGGGCACGTTAAACTAAGGCAGGCAAGATAATGACCATTTTACATAATGAAGCTGTGATGATGTCTATTACTAACATCAAAATAATAGACTTAACTAAAAATTCTACTTAAACGAAGACAAAACAGCTTTGGCCAGAAGTGTAATCATTTAAGCATATGTGCAAAGTGGTTGTAACAAATCAGCTTTGGCCAGAAATTGAAACAATCACTTTAGTTATGCACTTGCTAAGTATGCCATCTATGAAAGAATTAAATCAGCTTTGGCCAGATATTAAAACATTCATGCTTATGATGCACACTTAGCATAGCTTTCGTAATACTTGAATGATAAGTAGATATATCAAGTCAGCTTTGGCCAGAAATGATATATCAAAAGCTCATTCAAGTTAAGCTATTCTGGTTTTGCAAAACATTATCTGATTCTGATTAATTAACTAAGTAAATTACAAAACCATTTATTTAATAGCAAACTACCCGTTAGCGCGGATCGAACTCCGCGGTGAGTTCGCTGGGGGGTGCGGGGCGGAGCCCCGAAAATTTTTTTCTTTAGTTCATATTTAAACAGCCTAAAATAATGAGGTTTCGAGTCGCAACCACGGTCTCGAGTTATGACGTTATGGTCTCGAGTCGCAACCACGGTCTCGAGTTATGACGTTATGGTCTCGAGTCGAGACCTTTGTCTCGAGTCATCATGTTACGGTCTCGAGTCGAGACCTTTGACTCGAGTCATCACGTTATGGTCTCTAGTCGAGACCTTTGTCTCGAGTCAGCACGTTATGGTCTCGAGTTGTAGACCTTTTGCTCCCTTATGATTTCGAGTCGAGACCTTATGGTCTCGAGTCGAGACCTTATGGTCTCTAGTCGAGACTGATGGTCTCTAGTCGCAATCTGATGATCTCGAAACTTCCTGTCACAGCTGTTTATTGTGATAACATAACTGAAAATTTGAAATCTAAGGGATTATGAGATATTATTTCCTGTTTTAAAATGATCTAATTTTATCAACATGTTTCAAAAAATATGGTAACTGTTTATCTAATAACAGTTTCGTATAAAATTAAAAGATAAATTTAGATCAAACATGGAAAAAACACCCATTAATCCTAAATCATTCCAAAACATAATAGAATTTTCGAATTTTCTCATGAACATGATGAACCCTAATCATAAAAATACTTAAACATTCATCCGAAATCTGGAATTTATTTACACATTTAAACATGTTTCTTAAACTGATGATTTCAGAACACTTATAACGAATCAATATATGATCCGTGATTTGTTTAACAAATCTGAGATGAACGTCTCGAATGATAAAACCGAAATTTTATTATGGTTTTTCAAATCCTGTTTTCCAGTTTTATTCCAGATTTATGGATACAAAACAGAACTGACTAATCAACATATGCTCTGATACCACATGTTGGTTCAGTTCTGTTTGTTCATGAAGGAAAACACATAAATCATACCTGTCACCGCAGACAGTGCAGAGGAGAATCCAGTGAGAGAAGACGACATGGAGTTCGACATCTTTGTCAAGGTGATCTGGTTCCTCCTTAGGATGCTAACTGATGATGGGAACTTAGAAACCGAAAAGGGTATCGGTTAGGAGAGGAGGTCGACGTGATGATGTTATGGCTAATGGGGTGTGTGTGATTGTGTAACTGAGTAACCCTTTGACCTCCACGTAACTCTCCTTATATAAGCACCCAGAAGGAAACCTAATTAGTTACTAAGGGTAATATGGTCCATCAACAACTACCAACTAATTAAATAATAGGTTCTAATATATTTTGATCTCTATAATGCAAATGATTATGATGGCTATAGATTAAATATTAATACGGAATATATTTAATCTTACATTATAGGTATACTTGAGACTAATCTCTATACTAATAAATAAAAATAAAGTACACATGGATGATTTTTAAGGTTCCTTCTTTAATTTTTGCCACTTGTCATTTATTAGGACTATTTTTGCCATATGTCATGTTGTGAGTATTCCTACATTTTATTAACATTTTTAGTTATTCTTGATTAATAATAATAATAATAATAATAATAATAATAATTAATAATTAATAATAAAAATAATTAATAATTTATAATTGATGGTTGATTGATTGATTTAATTGATTTTAAATTTTTAGTAAGAAATGTTTTTTCTTTGAAAAATTTAAGTATTTTGTAAACTGGTCAACATTTAGATTTAATTAATGCATTTAATGCAAGTAAATGATAAATCAGTAAATTACCTAAATTCTATTATGCTTTAAATGTGTATCTCAATGTATTATGATGCATGCAAGTATTGTAGTAACACTCTTAGTTGAAAAATCATTAGTTCATTACAATCTTGATCACTTAAGAGGTGAGATCTTGGGTTCAAGTCTTACGAAAAAACAAAATATTCATTGTTAAAAAACAACATATGTAGAGTTTTTTTTTTCAAAAGGGTGTAGTGATTTGATGGCGATAACCATGGAGTCCCCGGATTTAACAAGGAAGAAGATAGGATGGTTAGGGGATTTTTTAGTATTTCTTTATTTTTTTTATAAAAGAACCCATTTTGATAAATACTTTTGAAACAAGTCATTTTGATAAATAATTTTGTCAACTACATCCTTTAAAAAAAAACAAAACCTGGTCGAATGTACACCAAAAGTTGTATAGTTTAACTCGGTAATATTATAGGTATACTTGAGACTAATCTCTATACTAATAAATAAAAATAAAGTACACATGGATGATTTTTAAGGTTCCTTCTTTAATTTTTGTCATTTGTCATTTATTAGGACTATTTTTGCCATATGTCATGTTGTGAGTATTCCTACATTTTATTAACATTTTTATTTATTCTTGATTAATAATAATAATAATTAATAATTAATAATAAAAATAATTAATAATTTATAATTGATGGTTGATTGATTGATTTAATTGATTTTAAATTTTTAGTAAGAAATGTTTTTTCTTTGAAAAATTTAAGTATTTTGTAAACTGGACAACATTTAGATTTAATTAATGCATTTAATGCAAGTAAATGATAAATCAGTAAATTACCTAAATTATATTATGCTTTAAATGTGTATCTCAATGTATTATGATGCATGCAAGTATTGTACTAACACTCTTAGTTGAAAAATCATTAGTTCATTACAATCTTGATCACTTAAGTGGTGAGATCTTGGGTTCAAGTCTTACGAAAAAACAAAATATTCATTGTTAAAAAACAACATATGTAGAGTTTTTTTTTCAAAAGGGTGTAGTGATTTGATGGCGATAACCATGGAGTCCCCGGATTTAACAAGGAAGAAGATAGGATGGTTAGGGGATTTTTTAGTATTTCTTTATTTTTTTATAAAAGAACCCATTTTGATAAATACTTTTGAAACAAGTCATTTTGATAAATAATTTTGTCAACTACATCCTTTTAAAAAAAAACAAAACCTCGTCGAATGTACACCAAAAGTTGTATAGTTTAACTCGGTAATATTATAGGTATACTTGAGACTAATAAAATAATTAAAAAAAATACAAATAAGGTGCTTGAAAAATATGTGGAGGTATACTTTTATACTTTGTTTTTAAATTTTATTTAATTGTTTTTCAAAGATATACTTTTAGAAACATACTTTATAAGTAAAAAAGTTTTGTTTTTACATGGGGGTTATAAAAGATTGTTCTTAATTAGTTTAGCCAGCTATATATTGCATTTTATATAAACATGCATTTAAATTTTATGACATATTATTGTACCTTTTATTTTACCATTATTACATGTAACAATATGTAATTTCGTTGATGAGATGTTTGGTAAAAAAATTGAATTATAATGTTTTTAATGTACAACCCCATATAATACACGGGTTTCTAACCTAGTTTATAATAAAATAAAATATAAAAAGTAAAGGTGAAAAAGAACTTTATGATAGTTAATTGCATTTATTGTTTAAATGGTGCTAAGGAACATACGAGAAAAAGAAAAATATGGATACCTTCAAACAATAAAGTAATTGAATTAATAATGCAATTAATATATTAACTAGTATTAAGCCCCTCGCGTTGCGGTGAGAGCGTAAAACCGTGCCAAATAGTAACAATACCACAACACTATCAACGACCATCAATACTGGAAGAGTTTGTAAAAAAAAATAAATAAAAAAAGGAAAAAAAATAAAATTGAATGAAAAGCAGATGTAAAATCAATGAACCACACACACCCGTTGCGTGTGTTAATGCGAAGAAATTAGTCCGAAACGTAAAACATAGAAAAATAACTAAGTAGATCTAGGACCCGTGTGTCATGACGAACATGCCAAACGAAAAGAAATACGTGCCTTGCGACGAGCCTGTCAAACGGGGAAAAATACACGAAAAAACGTTGAATCTCACAGCACGTTAGGGCGTGTTAACTTACAAAATTTAGAACAATGTAAAAGAAAACTTGCGAAAGATGAAAAGTAAGGAAGGAACAATGTTGAAAGTAAAAAAGTGTTTGGGTTAAATTGCAAAAAATGATAAGCTTTGAGTTAAAAGTAATTTTTTTTTCAAATAGGTTAAATTGAAAAAGATGAGAGTTTTGGGTTACAAGTGGAAAATCATTTGTTATAAACCCCTAAGCACAGGGTACAATGCTATAAAGAACAAAATGTTATAAATTAATAGTATGGGAATCGGCATTACTATTTTCAGTTACACTTTTATAGTTTATAAATCAGTCTTTTTATTTTTCAAATTGTAAATATTAATTCATGTTTATGATAAAATCATTAAATAATCAGATTTATAAAATAATACCTAATTGCTTGTTCTTATAACCTTAATGTTCAACTAAACCAACATATCCGATTTTTTTATCAGATATTAGATATTTATATTAATTCAAGAGATATTAATAATTTATTAGATATTAGATATATATATATATATATATATATATATATATATATATATATATATAATATTATTTTTATTGTTAACGTGTTAAAAAAGAATATGTAGTTCAGTTATTCATATTAATTCAAGGCTTTTTTTTCCTTATTTGATATACTAAAGTGATAAGATATTCAAATTGATTCAAGACCTTTTTGTCCTAGTTAGATATACTAATAATATTATTAGTATTTAATAAGTTGAAGGAGAAAATGGCATGTGGTATTAGTTGGAGTCTTTTATTACAAGTTAGATTAGATGAGATATTCACTCTGTTTTGTTGTTTTGTTGGAAGTGTTGTGAAGGATAGGAGGTTGGGCTAGAGTGAAATTGAAGTTGGGACGATGTAACTAAATCAATTTGGATTTATCACATTACTCATATTTAACGGAAGCCCACATGATATAAAGGAATGAAGGAACGTGAATAAAAAGAAAAAGATTGGACGACAGATGATATATGTTGTAGCTTGGTTCGCAAGTTGAGGGGATATCGCACAAGGAGATATTATAAAAGGGATTGCAGATTAGAAGTTACTGACGACAACTTTTTGGGAGAGCTCCACACATATAACTAGACGCACATGATTGAAGCTATGATGATGAGTATGCGCGGCTAAATGCTTGTGGCTTCTGCTCGGATGAAGGATTGTTTCATTTTACATTGAAACTTTGTTTTTCGGATTCTTTTTAACTGGTAAATCTTGACCACTTGTGTTGATTTTGTAAAACATTTATTGTATTTGAATTTTTTTTCGTTTATCAACCGTATTGGTAATTTCCTTGCAATGCTAGCGTGTTGGTAAATTTGTGGGTAATTGGTATAATTCAACGAGTTGTTAGGTTGTATGGTGAGTCTTAAAAATTATCCCTAATAATTAATCAAAATTATTAATTCCAAAACCATGTCTATGTGGTGTTATGAATCTGTAAATGGGTTTTTGTGTTAAAACGAGCAATCGGGATTCCGGGCGGGGGATACTTTTTCTCATCTTGATCTTAACTTTCTTAATCGATTTTTTCATGTTTTTGAAATCAATTAATCAAACCCCCCAAATTAGATAATTTTAGTTTTTAGTTAAAATTTCTACACAGACCACAAATTCCCCGTGGATACGATAACCTACTTACGCTATCTACTTAGTTTAATTAGGTTTTTGCATGACCCTTATGGCAGTCATCAGAATGGCGCCATTGCCGGGGAATTCGTGCACTTACTGTTACAAAGTGAAATCCTAACACCAACTTCCTTCGGGTTTACTCAAGCAACCCGAAATTCTGATGTGGAAATGGGAGAGTATTGCAATGGATTTCATTTCCAAACTCCCACGAACATCATCCGAGTATGATAGTATTTGGGTGATCATTGATCGATTAAGCAAATCGGTTCATTTCCTCCCCATCCGTGAAGACTACCGAAAGGTCTCTTTAAATAGATTAACAAACCAACAAATGATTTGTTAATCATAAACAGCTCTAGCGTTACCCAAACTTCCACCAAATCCAGTGGACAGTCCGATAACGCGATTGTCGGTACAATAACATACTATTGGTCGGCGTGATCAACGTTAATGAATGTCATTCGTGTCATGGATAAAGCACCAACAAGTTGTTCACATTATTGAAGTCATATTGTTTTATATAAACCATAGTCTTTGTTTTTGAAAACTTGAAAATGATTTAGCACATATGAGTCACCCCAAAACATTTGCAAAACGTAAAAGAGGGGAGCTACGTACTCACTTGGGAGTCCGGAAGTGTCCTTGAATCAATGGATTAAAGAAAGCTCAAACGTGTCCTAATGTGTCGGATAACTATGTTAGTGTGTCGAGACTTTAAATGGGAGATCGGATAGAATTAAGTCTTACAAACCAAACGACTATTGGGACTCGTATGATATGGTTTAATAAGCTTAACATTCTGACTTGGAAAGGATCCTAAGTGCTTTTGACCCGTTATGACTTGTAAAGGTAGTTTACGCTACTTTAACGGGTTATAAGCATAATTATATGTTCAGATGGTCAAATATGTCCTATGATTAGTCTTATATGCAAACATGTTTGATTATGTTTTAGCATCAGTTTAGATGTCAAAACTTTGGTTGCATATAAGTATATAACAATCGACTCATCATAAAACTAATCAAACCATAAGACCATAAGGTATAACCTCAGAGGGATATTCCCTATAGAACTATGGTCCTATAAATTCGCTTGGTCGAATCCAAAGATCAACCAAACGGGTCGGATGCGAAAGTCAAAACGGTTGTCAAACCGCTTGACTAACGACCCAAATAAAGTACTAAACATGAAGTGACAAGTTAGACATGTCAAAACATGTTTAACGAAGTTATAAAACTGATTTGGTATAAAAACTTGGAGTTTTGATACCCAAAAATAGTTTCATTGTAAAATGCACATAATGCGCATCTTTGACCGAAACTTTGACTCCTTACTTCGCCTAGTAAACGTGGTAATCAGAAGGTACAATCGCAAAGAACTATAACATTCGTTATTTCAATCATGTTGCAAAGTTCAATTGAACTTTGACTTGACCAATTATGGTCAGAACCAAAAGTTAAACAGAAAGTCAAATATTTGACTTTTAGCTCAAAATAGCTAAAATAAATGCAATAGACTAAGGATGAGAACTTACTTGTGTTGAGAAACACTTAAAAACTCAAGGAGGAGGTCTCTGATTGCTGGAAACAACTCTAAAGATGTGGGAGAAGAGAAAGAATGAATGAGCAAGGAATTATGGTGGAATTTGCTTACTATTTATAGCAATTTGGAAGCCACAAGATCATCACATATGTCCCATGAGGTTTCCCTAATCAAAGGAGGTCCTAACAAATGTCAAATGTAGGAAACAACTTGGAAAACACGAGTTCTTGGGCTCCAAAAAAAAAAAGAGAAACTAGCTGCTGCCAATTTTCTGCTTACTGGGCAGACTCAACGGACCGTAGAGGGTCCTAGCATATGGTCCGCAAAGGGGTGGGCAGGGTAGAAGTTTCCAAGTTTGGCAGGTTGGGCCCCTTGACTTGTTTCGTCGCGTTTTCTAACTTTAAACCTTACATTTAGGCTCTATAAAGGTGTTAAGGCATATGTAACTTGGATTTTGCCCAGAAATGTCATGGATGTCGGTTCGTTCGGTTTTACGGTTACGCGTTTCGCAAAAATACATAAAACGCTATAACGAACACGAGAATGACCGAAATTGCGCAACGATTGATATTTTTGCATTATTATAAATAAAATACAATATTTTATTGATTACAAAAGTTTTTGGATTTGTATATGTGTTTGTATTAAAAAATGCAAGAGTTGGCAGATTTTCGCAGTTTGTCGAAAATTGTCCCTAGGCTCATATAAGCATGTTATTGTCATCCCTAACTCTTCAAAACTTATATCTAAGTTATGTGAAGGGTATTTAGGATATGTGTATCTTATGTCCTTGTTTTGGAGTGTACATCGCGTTAAACTGATTACATTTGAGTAATAGTTATGAATTACTTCTAGAAAAGTTTTTGAGAGTTCGAAACTATACAAGGATTGCAAATGTGTAAATGTCATAGATAATTATACAATCCCGAAAATAAAACTCAAGGTTTCATTCAATACGAAATTGTACGGAATTGTTCACTGATTGAAAAGGCACAAATGTCACAATGGAAGTCATGAAGAAACGAGTATCCATACGAAATTGTAACCTTAGGTGTAAAAAACGAGTATTACTAATAACCTAATTCCCTATAACCATGGCTCTGATACCATGGCTCTGCTACCAATCTCTGTAACACCCTGATCGTGTAAAAAAATAAACCGCGGCGGAAAGATCGAGGAGTCACGTTACAGGAATTGTTTCACAACACATGGTATTTAAAGTTTTTGTATTATTAAGATAATTGTTTACATTGTCTGGATAAACAGAGAACAAAATACAAGTAAATTGTCTTTCAAGTTTTAAATTCATTAAGGCCCACGCCCATCCTATGTGAAGTATGCATTCATGTCATTAAACAATAGCTCCTGAAACATATGTGAAAAGACAGTCAACATAAAAAGCTGGTGAGTACATAGGTTTTGTGTGTCAAATTTATGGCTTTAAATTCATATTGCAATACCTCATCCTACTTCGAGTGTCGACGAGTATGAACCTTGAAATCAAAAAGTGTTTGATATTGCAATATTTTTTACCAACTTTACAAACTGATATAAGTAAAACAAAAACCTTGTAGCCATGAATCTTGACCGAAAACATTTGTTTTGTAAAACCGAGTAATAAGTCGATTTAAAAGAAAACATTATTTGGTTTATATCTTTAAGTGAAAATCATTGTGTGTCATTGTTCAAAACCATTTGTACGTGTCATAAACCATTTGTCCGGGTCATAAACCATTTGTTCGTGTCATAAAACCAATTGTTTGTGTTATCAATTAATAGTTCGTGTTTTATTTGTGATAACTTTTAGTCGTTCTTTAATAAACACATTCAAACCTGTATTGACTATACCACCGAAGGGGTATCTTTAACAGAACTCCAAAAGATCTCTTTAAATAGATTAACAAACTAACAAATGATTTGTTAATCATAAACAGTTTCTGTCGTTACCCAAATTTCCACCAAATCCAGTGGACAGCCCGATAACGGGATTGTCAGTCCTATGGTACCATAACATACTACTGGTCGGAGTGATCAATGTTAATGAATGTCATTCGTGTCATGGATAACACACCAGCAAGTTGTTCACATTATTGAAATCGTATTGTTTTATATAAACCATAGACTTTGTTTTTGAAAACTTGAAAATGATTTAGCACATATTAGTCACCCCAAAACATTTGCAAAACGTAAAGAGGGGAGCTATGTACTCACTTGGGATTGCGGTATTGTCCTTGAATCAATAGAATAAACAAAGCACAAACGTGTCCTAATGTGTCGGATAACTATGTTAGTATGTCGAGACTTTAAATTAGAGATCTGATAAAATGAAGTCTTACAAACCAAACGAGTGTTGGGACTCGTACGATATGGTTTAATAATCTTAGCATTCTGGCTTGGAAAGGATATTAAGTGCTTTTGACCCGTTATGACTCGTTAAGGTAGTTTACGCTACTTTAAAGGGTTATAAGCGTAATTATATGTTCGGATGCTTAATTATGTCCTATGATGAGTCTAATAGGCTAAAACATGTTTGATTCTGTTATAACATCGGTTTAGATGTCAAAACTTTGGTTACATATACTTAAAACCAATTTATGCACAAAGGGTATTTTGGTCATTTATAAGTATATAAGAATCGACTCATCATAAAACTAATCAAACCAAAAGACCATAAGGTATAACCTCAGAGGGTTGTTCCCTATACAAATATGGTCCTATAAATGCGCTAGGTCGAATCCAAAGATCGACCAAACTGGTCGGATTCGAAAGTCAAAGCGGTGGTCAAACCGCTCGACTTGCGACCCAAATAAAGTACTAAACTTGAAGTGACGAGTTAGACATGTCAAAACATGTCTAACTAAGTTATAAAACTGATTTGGTATCAAAACATGGAGTTTTGATACCTGAAAATAGTTTTGTCATAAAATGCACATAATGCTCATCTTTGACCGAAAGTTTGACTCGTCACTTCGCCAAGTAAACGTGGTAATCAGAAGGTGCAATCGGAAGGGATTATAACCTTTGTGATGACGATCACGTTGCAAAGTTCAATTGAACTTTGACTTAACCAATTATGGTCAGAACCGAAAGTCAAACAGAAAGTCAAATTGTTTGACTTTAAACTCGAAATAGCTAAAATAAATGAAATAGACTAAAGATGAGAACTTACTTGTGTTGAGAAACACTTAAGAACTCAGGGAGGAGGTTTCCAATTGCTGGAAATAACTCCAAAGACGTGGGAGAAGAGAAAGAATGAATGAGCAAGGAATTATAGGAATTTGGAAGCCACAAGGTCATCACACATGTCCTGTGAGATGTCTCTGATCAAAGGAGGTCCTAAAATGTCACACCCCCAAAATCCACCCGCGGAGTATCACCGCATGGAGGCATGACATGACCAGGATCAAGCCACCAATCAAATTGAACATATAAGTAAATAGTAAAAGTAAATGTATATCAACCAACAATATGAAAGGTCTTCAAAGTATAAGTATAGTTCAATGTTTAGCGGAAGCATCAAAGTAAACCCATCATAAGAATAAATACGTAATGTCATAAACGTTTAACAAAACATCCACGATCTGTGTCCACAACGACCGCGCCTCCCAGTGCAAGCTCCAAATGTACCTAACGACCTGCAAGGCATGTAATAGAGAGTCAACAACAAAGTTGAGCGAGTTCACAGTTGGTTGTTTAGTTATTGTGTTCGTTTCCTAAACCGTATGTTTGTTTAGTAAACCATGTTTCGTATATACTTGTATCGCGGCCCTCCAGGCATGTTTGCGAAGATTAGTGGGAGTTTCCCATGTATTCTAGACTAGTTATATTTGTATCGCGACCCTCCAGGCATGTGTGCGAAGTTTAGTATCAGTATCGCGACCATTCCAGGCATGTATGCGAAGTTCAGTAATAGTATCGCGGCCATTCCAGGCATGTGTGTGAAGTTCAGTATTTGTATCGCTGCCATTCCAGGCATGTGTGCGAAGAGTAGTGGGGGCTTCCCATGTATTACTAGGCTAGCAGTATCTATAAGTGACCTTCCCTTAACGAGGTCAGTGGTACGTAAGTTCAGTAACAATGTAAGTACAGGTAATCAATTCATCCAATCCCATTCCCAACCCCGAGAATCCCATGCCTTGGTAAGAGTGTGAACTCACCTTGGTTTGCTCGGTATGCTAAGGTATGTGCTTAAGTTAATCAATCAAATCCTAAAGTACGCACGTGTACAGAATCAGTTTGTATTCACCAAGTTCGCATATAAGTACATTTACAGTGGATAATGCATCAGTGATCACTGAGTAGCATAATGCACATATTCATAATCATACAAGTCATGCACAACATTTAACGGCAGTTAACTAACCAGGTTAACTCTTAACAGAAGTAAACTAAGTTACTGCACAGATTAACAACTCGACGAAACACCCTTGTTTCGTCGTATTTACCCTTGGCGAAACACATCTGTTTCGCCGTGCTTGCCCATGACGAAACGCATTTGTTTCGTCGTTACTACCCTCGGCGAAACACCCCCCCCCCGTTTCGCCGTGTCTGATTCGTGGTGACCAATGTTGACGAAACACATCAGCGTTTCGTCGACATCGGCGTTTCGTGAAGGTGTCCGTTTCGTCGCAAGACAGTTACGTTCAGAAAACCCTAACAGCCGTCATCATCAAGCAGCAATCATACAGAAATCATTCAGCACAGAAATCATCATCTAATCATCATAGTACTAACGTCCATCATGATCCCTAGTTTAAGCATACAACAAGCCAATTAACATAATACATCACATCATCGAACCCTATTAGCATGCTATCAAACATTCAGATCACACTAATTACATTCATGGTCAAGCATTCGATCGTATAAGTCCTGGTTCCGTATAGAGTTAATACACTAGAACCCAAAGTCGACTAAATCATGCATACTAAATCAAGATCATACTCGCATATTCACATCTACTCCAGAAATCAGGCAAGTATATACACAAACATATATCGAGTAATCAAAGCATCATGAAACCATTTTAACGAACACACACTAACTGAGATAGATAGGATGATGGGTTGATCGCTAAAGGGGCTTGGGGAACACACACAGCTACCGCTACGCTTGGGAGAGAGTTCTAGGGTTTCAGATTGCTAAAGATGTGAAACTGAGAGTTGGTTCACATTATAAACACAAATTAACGTACTGGGCCTGAACTGGGCTTTGGCGAAACTGGGCTCGGCGAAACGCCCGTTTCATCGGACACGCTCGTGAAGAAACAAACTTTGTTTCGTCAGTATGAGGTATGGCAAAACACTTCTGTTTCGTCGAGTAAGTTGATGGCGAAATGCTCTGTTTCGTCGGGTTGGTCAAGTCTTAAAGTTTACTAGTATTCAAGTTCATGAAATCAACAAATCCAACACTTTACTCATATTAAACACATAGAATATCAAACAATCGTCTCAATTTATATTCCAACGTACAGTTACAGGTCAAACAAATCAAATAACTAAACAATTAACGTGCAATAAATGCGAATAAGGAATCTTGGAAACTCGAGTTGTCACATTATCCCCAACTTGAAAGAAATTTCGTCCCGAAATTTAGCATGCGGTTACTGAGGAAGCTAGGCAAGTTGTATCATTTACTGGTTTTCCTGGGGTGTCACATCATCCCCCCGTTGATTTGGAATTTCGTCCCGAAATTCTGTAGTAGTTTCAGCCTCAGTAGTGGTTGCATTGTTCTCGAATAACTGGGGATACTTGGGTTTCATTTGATCTTCTCGTTCCCAGGTGAACTCTGGGCCATAACGGGAGTTCCAACGAACTCGAACAAGAGGTATTCTAGTGTGCTTAAGGACCTTAACATCCCGGTCCGTGATTTCAATAGGTCCCTCAACGAAATGTAACTGTTCGTCGATAGTGAGTTCCTTCAAAGGAACTATGAGGGTCTCATCTGATAGACACTTCTTCAGATTCGACACATGGAAAACGTTATGAACTGCACTGAGTTCTGCTAGTAGGTTCAGTCTGTAGGCCACTTTGCCTATTCTTTCAATGATTTCGAATGGTCCGACATACCGTGGATTGAGTTTGCCTCGTTTACCAAAACGAACTACACCCTTCCAGGGTGAGACTTTGAGTAGCACTCGATCCCCAACCTGGAACTCGAGCGGTTTCCTGCGCTTATCAGCGTAACTTTTCTGGCGGTCACGAGCTGCCGCCATTCATTGTCGTATCTGTGCAATCCGTTCAGTAGCATCGACTACAAGTTCTGGACCTGTGATCTGACTATCGCCCACCTCTGCCCAACAGAGAGGTGACCGGCATTTACGCCCGTACAATGCCTCGAATGGAGCGGCTTGGATGCTGGTGTGGTAACTGTTGTTGTACGAGAACTCCACTAACGGGAGATGTTTTTCCCAGGTGTTGCCGAAATCGATAACACATGCCCGAAGCATGTCTTCTAGAGTCTGGATAGTGTGCTCAGACTGCCCATCCGTCTGAGGGTGATAGGCTGTGCTCATGTCTAATCGTGAGCCAAAAGCTTTGTGCATCGCTTGCCACAGTTCTGAAGTAAATCGTGCATCACGATCGGAAATAATAGAGGTTGGCACTCCATGCCTCGAAACAACTTATTTCAAGTAAATGTCTACTAAAGTAGAGAACTTGTCTGTTTCTTTGATAGCCAAGAAGTGTGCAGACTTAGTGAGTCGATCCACGATCACCCAAATAGTATCATTCCCTCACTGGGATCTAGGTAGGCCAGTAACAAAATCCATGGAAATTTCTTCCCATTTCCATTATGGTATCTTTGGTTGCTGGAGTAGGCCTGATGGTTTCTGGTATTCCGTCTTGACTCTCGCACAAGTCAAGCACTTGCTGACGTAAGTTGCGATGTGGGCCTTCATACTAGGCCACCAATACGTAGTTCTGAGATCGTGGTACATTTTATCCGAACCTGGATGTACCGAGTAGCGAGACTTATGTGCTTCGTCCATTACAAGCTCGCGTAAGTTGCCATAAAGTGGGACCCAAATACGCCCCGTTACATAATAGGCACCGTCTTCCTTCTGTTCTAACCGTTGCCTTGAGCCGCGTAGGGCTTCAGCCCTGACATTTTCTGGTTTCAATGCTTCTACCTGAGCATCTCGTATCTGTGTAGGAAGACTAGACTGAATAGTAAGTTGCAAAGCTCGTACGCGTCTAGGCGTAGTATCCTTTCGACTGAGGGCGTCAGCCACAACATTGGCTTTGCCTGGATGGTACTTGATGGCGCATTCGTAATCGTTAAGTAGCTCGACCCATCGGCGTTGTCGCATGTTCAATTCCTTCTGCTTGAAGATATGCTCGAGACTCCTGTGACCGGTGTAGATAGTGCACTTGGTACCATACAGGTAATGTCGCCATATCTTAAGCGATAAAACGACAGCTCCCAGCTCTAAATCGTGTGTAGTATAGTTCCGTTCATGGATCTTAAGTTGGCGCGAAGCATAAGCAATAACTTTATCCCGTTGCATCAATACACAACCAAGACCCTGAATCGATGTGTCGCAGTAGACCACAAAATCGTCTGTGCCCTCTGGCAATGAGAGAATAGGTGCGCTGCAGAGTCTATCCTTTAAGTGCTGAAAAGCTGTTTCCTGTGTATTACCCTGACGATAAGTAACACCTTTCTGTGTCAGTAATGTAAGCGGCTGTGCAATCCTTGAGAAGTCTTTGATAAACCGTCTGTAATAACCCGCCAAACCCAAGAATTGGCGTATTTCCGTTGGTGTATGTGGTGCAGGCCAGTTCCTGATCGAGTCTACCTTGGATGGATCAATATGAATCCCATCCTTGTTTACCACGTGGCCTCGGAAGTGGACTTCACGAAGCCAGAAGTCGCATTTCGAAAACTTGGCGTACAGCTGTTCTGATCGAAGGAGTTCCAAAATAAGTCGTAAATGCTGCTCGTGTTCCTCCTGACTCTTGGAGTAGATCAGAATGTCGTCGATGAATACAATCACAAACTTATCCAGGTAGGGTTTGTGCATCCTGTTCATAAGATCCATGAAGACTGCAGGTGCGTTTGTTAACCCGAATGGCATAACTAGAAACTCGTAGTGGCCGTAGCGAGTTCTGAATGCTGTTTTGGAGACGTCCTCATCCCGGACTCTCAGCTGATGGTAGCCTGACCTCAGATCTATCTTGGAGTAGTAGCTCGACCCTTTCAGCTGGTCGAACAACTCATAAATGCGTGGAAGAGGATAGCGATTCTTCACTGTCACCTTGTTTAGTTCGCGGTAATCTATACACATCCTGAAAGTACCGTCTTTCTTCTTCACAAATAATACTGGAGCTCCCCAAGGCGAAGAGCTAGGATGAATGAAACCCTTATCCAAGAGTTCTTGTAATTGTTTGGACAGTTCTTCCAGTTCAGTTGGAGCTAAGCGATACAGTGCACGAGCTATTGGTGCTGCTCCTGGAGCTAGTTCAATCTGGAATTCGACCTGGCGATGAGGCGGTAGCCCAGGTAAATCTTCAGGAAACACTTGAGGAAAATCGCGTACAACTAGGATATCCTCTAATTTCTTCTCTTTCTTTGATGCATCAGTAACAAGTGCCAGAATGGCAGTGTGGCCCTTGCGCAAACACTTCTGGGCCTTCAGGAAGGAGATGATGCCTACCACAGCACCACTCTTGTCGCCTTGAACTTCGAGAGGTTCTTTACCAGAACGGGGAATACGAACAGTCTTCTCCTTGCATAAGATCTCTGCTTGTTGTTGGGATAACCAATCCATACCAATGACGATGTCGAAACTACCCAGAGCTATGGGAATTAGATCGATAGAGAAAGTCTGACCAGCGAGGATAAGATTACAACCCTGAACTATGTGTGTGGCCTCTAGACTTTTACCGTTCGCTAACTCTACGACATGCTTAGTGTTCAAAAGTGTTGGTGCGCGTTTAAGCATTTGACTAACTTTCAGAGACATATAACTGGTATCCGCACCCGAATCAAATAGTAGAGTAACATAGAAGTCGTCAAGAAAAAACTTACCCATTACTACGTTAGGATCGTTCCTTGCGTCACCTTGACCCAGCACAAATGCACGACCCCTAGCATCATTGCCATTATTGTTTCCCCCGTTGTTGTTGCCATTGCCCTGATTATTGTTGTTGTTGTTCTGATTCTGGTTTAATTGGGGGCAGTCACGTTTGAAGTGGCCTTCAGCACCACATTGATAACATCCCCTGTTGCCCCGCTGCTGTTGCTGCTGCTGGTTTCGTGGAGCAGGTGGTTGTTGTTGCTGGTTCTGATTCGCAGGTCGTGAACTTCTGCAATCTTTAGCCTCATGACCTATCTTGAGGCACCGCTGGCAACGGCCCTTGTTGCACTGGCCGTTGTGGTGCTTGTTGCAAATATTGCACCGTGGGAGGTTTCCTCGATATCCACTTTGTCTTTGATTTCCCGAGGATTGCTGACCAGGGCTCTGGTAGTTATCAGTCTTGCGCTGCTGAACCTGAGACTGAGCTGTAGCTGAACCCTTGCTGGAATCTCCATCCCATTTCCTCTTGTTGTCACTGGAGTAGTGGAAGTAGCAGCATCGGTAGCACTGATACGTTTGGGCAGCCTGTTCTGTTCCACTGCCTGATCTGTGAGGCGATGAGCAAGACGTTGAATATCCTGGATATTATCAAGGTTGGCCGATGTCACGTGGCTTTGAATTTCTGGTGCCAACCCTTTGAGATACAACTCAATACGTCTGATAGGAGGGTCCACCATAGTTGGACACAGGACGGCCAGCTCATTTGACCGTTTAGTATACGCCTCAATTTCCGACCCCATCATTTTCAAATGAAAGAACTCCACTTCTAACTTGTGGATGTCATCACGTGTGCAGTATTCCCGTTTGATCGGCTCTTTGAAATCATTCCAAGGGGTGGCGTTAGCAGCTGCCAACCCTAATATCTGAACTTGCACATTCCACCAAGTCAACACAATGCCTTCTAGTGTGCCAGTGGCGTACTTCACCCTGCGAGCCTCAGGGCATTCACACATCTCAAAAACAGACTCTAGCTTTTCAAACTAATGGAGGAGTCCAACTGCTCCCTCCGTGCCACTGAATGTGCTAGGACAACAGTCCATGAAGTTTTTGAAAGTGCAAACAGGTGGCTGAGCGTGTTGACCTCCTGCTTGTGCGGCTGCAAGTGCCGCAGCAACTTGTTCATTAATGAGAGCCGTCAACTGGGCTTGTGTCATGTTAATGCGTCCAACCATGATCTTCATAGCAAAGGTAACATAAGTGAGAAAGGTTCGCGAAAAGTGCGATGACAGAAGAGAGTAAGCACACAAGTGTTCTCAAGCAATAATCATTACGTTTATCTAAGCATACCATGAGCAAAGTTCCACGTAATCTAGCAAGTAGGCAATAAAACATAAACCATATTACCTAGGATGTTGAGTCTTGCACGTGGAGCGAAGCGTCGTTGTGGATCGTTGAGCACTGTACAGGTTATAGTCCGGCTTTAATAAAAAACATTTTCCCCTTATTAAAAGCAAGTTCTCTATAACCAATGGCTTTGATACCAATCTGTCACACCCCCAAAATCCACCCGCGGAGTATCACCGCATGGAGGCGTGACATGACCAGGATCAAGCCACCAATCATATTGAACATTTAAGTAAATAGTAAAAGTAAATGTATATCAACCAACAATATGAAAGGTGTTCAAAGCATAAGTATAGTTCAATGTTTAGCGAAAGCATCAAAGTAAACCCATCATAAGAATACATATGTAATGTCATAAACGTTTAACAAAACATCCACGATCCGTGTCCACAACGACCGCGCCTCCCAGTGCAAGCTCCAAATGTACCTAATGACCTGCAAGGCATGTAACAGAGAGTCAACAACAAAGTTGAGCGAGTTCACAGTTGGTTGTTTAGTTATTGTGTTCGTTTCGTAAACCGTATGTTTGTTTAGTAAACCATGTTTCGTATATACTTGTATCGCGGCCCTCCAGGCATGTTTGCGAAGATTAGTGGGAGTTTCCCATGTATTCTAGACTAGTTATATTTGTATCGCGGCCCTCCAGGCATGTGTGCAAAGTTTAGTATCAGTATCGCGGCCATTCCAGGCATGTGTGCGAAGTTCAGTAATAGTATCGTGGCCATTCCAGGCATGTGTGCGAAGTTCAGTATTTCTATCGCGGCCATTCCAGGCATGTGTGCGAAGAGTAGTGGGGGCTTCCCATGTATTACTAGGCTAGCAGTATCTATAAGTGACCTTCCCTTAACGAGGTCAGTGGTACGTAAGTTCAGTAACAATGTAAGTACAGGTAATCAATTCATCCAATCCCATTCCCAACCCCGGGAATCCCATGCCTTGGTAAGAGTGTGAACTCACCTAGGTTTGCTCGGTATGCTAAGGTATGTGCTCAAGTTAATCAATCAAATCCTAAAGTATGCACGTGTACAGAATCAGTTTGCATTCACGAAGTTCGCATATAAGTACATTCACAGTGGATAATGCATCAATGATCACGGAGTAGCACAATGCACGTATTCATAATCATACAAGTCATGCACAACATTTAACGGCAGTTAACTAACCAGGTTAACTCTTAACTGAAGTAAACTAAGTTATTGGACAGATTAACAAGTCGACGAAACACCCTTATTTCGTCGTATTTACCCTTGGCGAAACACATCTGTTTCGTCGTGCTTGCCCATGACGAAACGCATTTGTTTTGTCGTTACTACCCTCAGCGAAACACCCCCCCCCCCCGTTTCGCCGTGTCTGATTCGTGGTGACCAATGTTGACGAAACACATCAGCGTTTCGTCGACATCGGCGTTTCGTGAAGGTGTCCGTTTCGTCGCAAGACAGTTACGTTCAGAAAACCCTAACAGTCGTCATCATCAAGCAACAATCATACAGAAATCATTCAGCACAGAAATCATCATCTAATCATTATAACATAATCATCATAGTACTAACGTCCATCATGATCCCTAGTTTTAGCATACAACAAGCCGATTAACATAATACATCACATCATCGAACCCTATTAGCATGTTATCAAACATTCAGATCACACTAATTACATTCATGGTCAAGCATTCGACCGTATAAGTCCTGGTTCCGTATAGAGTTAATACACTAGAACCCAAAGTCGACTAAATCATGCATACTAAATCAAGATCATACTCGCATATTCACATCTACTCTAGAAATCAGGAAAGTATATACACAAACATATATCGAGTAATCAAAGCATCATGAAACCATTTTAACGAACACACACAAACCGAGATAGATGGGATGATGGGTTGATCGCTAAAGGGGCTTGGGGAACACACACAGCTGCCGGTACGCTTGGGAGAGAGTTCTAGGGTTTCGGATTGCTAAAGATGTGAAACTGAGAGTTGGTTCACGTTATAAACACAAATTAACGTACTGGGCCCGAACTGGGCTTTGGCGAAACTGGGCTCGGCGAAACGCCCGTTTCGTCGGACACGCTTGTGACGAAACAAACTCTGTTTCGTCAGTATGAGGTATGGCGAAACACTTCTGTTTCATCGAGAAAGTTGATGGCGAAACGCTCTGTTTCGTCGGGTTGGTCAAGTCTTAAAGTTTACTAGTATTCAAGTTCATGAAATCAACAAATCCAACACTTTACTCATATTAAACACATAGAATATCAAACAATCGTCTCAACTTATATTCCAACGTACAGTTACAGGTCAAACAAATCAAATAACTAAACAGTTAACGTGCAATAAATGCGAATAAGGAATCTTGGAAACTCGAGTTGTCACATAACAAGTGTCAAATGCATGAAACAACTTGGAAAACACGAGTTCTTGGGCTCCAAGCAAAGCAAAACCTGCCGCTATCCATTTTTTGCTTGCCGGGTATGCTCAACGGACCGTATAGGGTCCTGGCATACGGTCCGTAAAGCGGTGGGCAAGAAGTTTCCAAGTTTGACAGGTTTGGCCCCTGGACTTATTTCATCGCATTTTGTCACTTTAAACCCCCTTTAACCCAATATTTAGGCTCTATAAAGGTGCTAAGGCATATGTAACTTGGATTTTGCCCGGAAATGTCATGGATGTCGGTTTGTTCGGTTGTACGGTTACACGTTTCGAAAATAGTCCCTAGGCTCGTATAAGCCTGTTTTGGATTTATATACCGTATTCAAAAATACGAAAGTTGGCAGACTTTCGCAGTTTCTCAAAAATAGTCCCTGGGCTCATATAAGCATGTTTTTCTCATACCTAACCCTTCAAAACTTATATCTAAGTTATGTAAAAGGTATTTAAGATATGTGTAGCTTATATCCTTGTTTTGGAGTGTACGTCGCGTTAAACTGATTACGTTTGAGTAATAGTTTACGCATTACTTCCAGAAAAGCTTTTGAGAATTAGAAATTGTACAAGGATTGCAAATGTGTAGTTGTCATAGATAATTATACAATCCCGGAAATAAAACTCAAGGTCTCATTGAATACGAAATTTTTCGGAATTGTTCACTGATTGAAAAGGCACAAATGTCACAATGGAAGTCATGAAGAAGGAGACGACAACGGCGATAAAGACGAGTAGCATTAAATATATTTTATTGCAATGTTTTTTTAATTATTATGTAATATTTTTTTTAATTTAACGAAATATTTTTTTGTTTGTTAATTTTAAAAATTTAGAAATTAAATAAAATATTTTTAAAAAATAATAATTAAGTAATGATTGTTAGGGGGTTATGCGGCTCCATCCACTACACACAGGTTATATAACCGTCCACATCTCATTTTTTTTTTGCTACTTGTCACATAACCCCCTAAAGAGAGTTGTGACTACACATGTTCTAAGAACTCTGACTCTAATTTGTTTTACATGTATAGTTGTGTGATAGGTGAGAGAGTGTATGTGTGTGAGGGATGGTGTGATTTATAACGGTTCGTGTTGAAAAAAAATGTTAAACACGGAAGGAAAAAAAACTAAAATATCCTCACATGCTAACATGTGAGAGGAGTAAACCAAGAAAGTTGAAAGCATTTGTCTTAATGGTTGATTCTCGTAACACAATTTCAAGTAAAAGGATGAGAATAGCTCTTTTTAAATTGAAAGGTATAGGGTGTAATTTTGGTAATACATAAAGGTCGATTTGTGTAGTTTTGTCTATGTGTTAATAATATAATGTGCCTATATTTTAATAATATAATGATTGTAATAACATAACGGGTACTTGTAATATAATGATTGTAATAACATAACAAGTACTTGTAAAATATGATATATATTATATGTGTATTAATTGTAGATTGTAAAAATATAAAGAGAAAATATGATATGCATATTCTATATCATTAAACATACCTATTTTGTGTATAAAAAGATTTTTAGTTGAGATGGAAACACTCGTACTCTCTCCTTGGAGTTGAAAATGGCAAAGAAAATTTCTAACTTTCTGGTTGTGTTAACTTGTTTAACCAACTTTCTCATAACCCCTAGTTACACATGTTGGACCCCTTTCAGATGGTCTATCTTGATAACGAATGGAATCCCGAATTCAACAATCAGTGTTCATGTGCAATCGAAAGATGATGATCTAGGGTTTCACAACATTACTTATAACAATGGGTATAGTATGTTCTTTTGTGAAAATCTCATACATACTACTCTTTTCTGGGGTGATTTTTCTTATGGTCAGAAGTCTGCATCTTTTCATGTTTTTGATGTTAAGGTATCTGATTTTGTCAGTGGTAGAGCTTTTAAACTTAATCATGTTTATTGGCTATTCAAAGATGATGGATATTACTTGTCCAAAAGGTTTAAAGCCTTTAATGATCCCGCATGGGTCAAACAAGGAAAATGGTGATGAGCATTTGTATTGTTTTACCAATAAACGAATTTATATAGAAATATTATTATAAACTTCATTGTTTATATTTACATTTCGAAAGTTATTAACGGCAGGAACTTCAGAAAATAGATATTAAATTTTACTATGAAAGTTTATGATAAAAATGGGTATTAAATCATACAAGTGCGATCCCCTGCTCTTCAAGATGGGCTTTCAGTCGGCATCGGTTTAGTTCATTATGGGTTTGGCTCAGTTTGTTACAATATCAATTTAGTTAATTACAGTTTTGACTCACGCTTTACATTGATTGAAAAACCATTAAAAAAAGAATATCAGTAGTACCAATGTTTTTTGACTGGTGCCGGTTTGATTCGTTATGGTATAAATGGTGTTTAGAACGTCCCAAAAATCAATTAAATGAATACGGTGTCAATGTCGTTGTTCAGATGGTACAACAAAGAAAAAAATATAACAATTAGTTAAACGATTAGTATCTGTGCTCTTCCATTTTGTCATTTTCATACATATTTATTGAAAATTACACCACTGATAACAACTTTTACCAATGGTTTTACCTATAAATACCAAAAGTCAACACACTCACAAAAGTTATTATTTGGAACTTTGGATCTTGTACTTTGTTGTCTTTTAATGTCGATTTCTAATTTCACATCCTACAGATTTTTAACAGCAAATTTGGATCACTAACGGACCACTGGAGTATCATGGTGCCACCAGTGTAACCACCCGATCATATTTATCTCTACTAGGTAATAATGCCTATACACCAATTAAAGAGGAAACCCAATAAATCTAAGCAAAACCTCCGTGTGAGAATCAAACCTAGGTCCTTATCTGACCCCTAAAATGACATTAGGTTATAATGGCATGGGCCATCCTACACTTTAATAGCATATCTTTTTTCCTTTAAATTTAACTAATTTAATAAAGTTTTCATTCAACCCCATACTTTAATAGAGTTACTTTTTTATTCTTTTTTTACAATTATACTGGATTCTAGATTTTATATTTTCCTTTTTTACAAAATAGAATTACGAATAGTAAGTATTTTGTCTTTTTGTGTAATTTTAACCAACCTATTTTTTTCTTTTCGTTTAACCAATTTAACTTGTTATCCCCGAATTATAATAAAGATATCACACAACCTCTAAATTCAATACATTTAATTATTTTACCTATTTGCCGCAACACATGGGATAAAATACTAGTTTACCTTATATTAATTTACAAAATTTTCTCCCCTCACAAAAACACTAATCTTTTTTTCTTTATAACCCATTTACTTTTTATCCATACTTTGCATCTTTTACAAAACCCTCATAGTTTTCACCTTTTACACTTTTAACCGTATGAACGCCAACACATTTCCACTTTCAACTTTTGTCCTCGTGTACTTTACATCTTTTACAAATTTTTCGTTTTATAATTCGTTCTAGATTTTGCAAGTTAACACATTCCAACTTGTGCATATGGTTCAACGATTTTTGCGTCTACTTTTTACAGTTTAATGACTCCTTGAAACTCGTGGGTCCTAAGCCGACTTAGTTATTCTTTTCTATGTTTTACTTTTTCGGTCTAATTTTTGCAAGGTAACACGCCATAACTTGCGTGCGTAATTCATCATATATACGTTTACTTTTTGTTCGCCTTAACGGTCCCGCATAGATACTAGTTGTAACGCCGTATTTTCCAATCTTTATCCACTTTGTTTTAATTCGTATTCTATCTTCAATCCTTTGTAACTCAAAACTTGATTATAATGGAAATCATATTTTATAACATACTTATAAAATTAACCTTGAATAATACGTGAACAATCATCAAATACGTGTTTTATATACTAAACTGAACCATACTTTAAGTCTAATATTCACTCCGTGTAACATTTGTGTGATCGATTTTGGTGGTAGTTGGGATTCACATCTCCCATTGATTGAATTCTCCTACAACAACAGTTATCACTCCAGCATCAACATGGCTCCTTTCGAGGCTCTCTATGGTCGAGAATGTCGTTCACCAATCTGCTGGAATGAGATCGGCGAGGCTCAACTTACTGGACCTGCCCTCATTTTAGAGACAACAGATAAGGTTATGAAAGTTCGTGATAACCTTCAGCCAGCTAGAATAGAAGCCGTCAAAAGAGTTACGCAGACCTAAAACGCAAGCCCTTGGATTTTCAAGTCGGTGATCGTGTATTACTTAAGGTCTCACCTTGGAAAGGTGTGATCAGATTCGGAAAGAAAGGAAAACTTGCACCTAGATATGTTGGACCATTCAAGATTGTCGAAAGAATCGGTAAGGTAGCCTACAGACTTGAGTTACCTCCTGAACTTGGAAATGTTCATCCAACCTTTCACGTGTCCAATCTCAAGAGGTGTTTAGCTGATGAGAACCTCCACATACCGCTTGACGAAATTCGTGTTGATAAAACACTGAAATTTGTCGAGAAACCTGTGGAAATCATGGAACGTGAAGTCAAGTGGCTTAAACGCAAGCGCATTCCTTTGGTCAAGGTTCGCTGGGAATCTAAACGTGGACCCGAGTTTACTTGGGAACGTGAAGATCAAATGAAGGCAAAATATCCACATTTCTTTCCACGAGTTTCCTCTACATAAATTTCGGGACGAAATTTCCACAAGTAGGGGAGACTTTAACATTTGTGCTTGTAATCATTGTGAACAGTTCAGTTATCAATAAAACAATGTTATTTGATCCCAATGTTTGTTTGGTTGTGTTTTACATTTTTCATGTTTTGACTTTTGTTCAATTTCAAACTCTACATCGCTTTCTGGAGAATTATACGCAAACTGGTGCGTAAACGTACACAGTTTAATGCGACAAATACTCCAGAATATCAACATATACTTAGCATACCTTAAATAACCTTTACATAACTTAGAAATAAGTTTTGAAGGCTTTGGTATGGCAAAAACAAGTTAATTCGCTTACAGGGACTAAACTTGACAAACTGCGAAAGTATGCCAATTTGAACTGTAACAAACATTCCGGAACATGACCATAAGTTAAACACACCTTAAATATCCTTTACATAGCTTAGAAATAGGCTTTGAGAGGTTCGGTGTGCTAAAATAAACTTTTGGGTCATTCAAGGACTAAAAGTGTCAAAAAGTGCACAAGTTTGCACTTTCGCGCATAACTTACGTTCTGAATACATCGGACATCCAAAAATTTATATAAGCATCCTAATATTATGCCTTAGTGTTTGGCATGAGAAAAATCCATTCGTCACGCAATTTGGATCGTTTTTCGCGCTTATGCGCATTCCGTCGTAATTAAGCGAACATCGCGATTGTACGACTGAACGAACCAACATCCGGCATATTTTTGAGCATGTTTCAAGTCCCCTACACTTTAACTTCATCTTAGAGCCTTGAAATGAGGTTAACGGGGCTTAAACGTGCCAAAAATGGGCCAAATTGCACGTTTCTGAAGTGCAGGGACTAAAACTGAAATTTCTGAACTGTGACTCCCAGGCGGGGCGCGTAAGACTTATCTAAATCTTACACGGGCCGCGTCAGGCTCCTAGAACAGATAAGATCAATTAGTCAGCAGATTTCAGCTGATTAAACCACAACCACACAAATCATACTTGCCCTTTCAGCTCATTAGGGGCCATTTTTAGTTACCACAACTTTCCAACAAGTGTACGCACGAGATTCGATCACGTTATTCAAGAAACGATCCTAACGGTCTTGCTTTTCCTATAAATACCCCCCCCCCATTTGGTGTAAAACCCACAAAACTGATCAAAGAGCTCTAAGTTGATGCTATTGCTTCATACCTGAGCTCCGGGATCAAGTTTAGCTTACGGGGACCCTTCGTAAGTGTTCTTTCATTCTTTTATTCGCTTTTCGAGTCCGAAAGTCAACGTTTTGTTGACTTTCTGCGTTGACCAGCCTGTGGTCAACACGAAGTTCGTTGGAACTTCATAACGTGAGCGTGATCACGATGGTTATAGTCCATAGCGACTATACCTTCTGATTACCACGTTATCTAGGCTCAGTGACGAGTCATAGTTTCGGCCAAAATGCGCATTCTTGCGTATTTTGTAACCAAACTACTCGTGAGCATCAAAGCCGTTTGTTTTGATGCCAAACCTGTTTTCTAAACTTAGTTAAGCATGTTCTAACATGCTTAGCTCGTCACTCTTAGTATAGTGCTTATATAGGGTAAGGTATAGTCGTAAGGTAAGCGATCTAAACCATCGCTTATACTTTCGAACCCGACCCATTTGGTCGATCATTAGGATCCGACCAAACACATTAGGTGACCATAGCTGTAACCTTCCGAGGTTATACCTTTTGGTCACGATGTTAGGCGTTCCAAACGCGTTCTACGCGAACGACGCGTTAAGGTAGCATAAGCTACCTAAACGGGTCGTAATGTGCCGTGAGCACTTAGGTTAGGTTTCATTTTAGTATGTAGGCTTTGTTAAACCATATTACACGAGTCTCCATACTCGTTTGGTTTACGAACCTGCATACTATCCGATCCTTCCGATTTAGGTCCGATATATTAACATAGCTACCTATTAGGTGCCGTTTAATATTCCGTGATCTCTAGCATTGTTTGGTTATTATACAAGAACTTCAAAGCAATCTCAGGAGAGTACATAGAACCCCATCTTTTAAATGCTTTCGAGGTGTCAATGTGAGTACATTGAACCCCTCTTTTACTGTTTCCAAACTGTTTTAGGGTGAAACACATGTGCCTACTTGTTACTTTCATGTTTTCCATGTTTTCACATCATATACCTGCTATGTTCGTTAGTGCATTATAGTACATGATTTCATTACATTTCATGCTATGTATGCCCATTGTGTGCGTACTTAGTACATTGTTTTACATTACATATCATGCTATGTATGCCCATTGTGTGCGTACTTAGTACATTGGTTTACATTACATTTTATGCTATGTATGCCCATTGTGTGCGTACTTAGTACATTGTTTCACATTACATTACATGCTATTTATGCCCATTGTGTGCATACTTAGTACAATTATTCATCACATGCCTACATTTTGGTATGACATTTGGTTTGTTTAACATGGAACAATACATTCATTAACATTAGCTACGCCGTTCGTTAGTAGGTAGTGGTACCATAGGAATTGACGACTCCCGTTCCGGACATCCTAGGTTGGTTTGGATGAAAGGAATGACCGAATTCGATACACATAAATTAGATAAACCTTTAATTTGTTTAAGGGTTTATCGCCACAGTCTCAAGGCTTGGATGTATGCATTTTCACAATACCGCATAAATGTTTGTATCAGTATAGCATGCATTTGTTCCACAAAACACAACTTTGATTTAAACCATGTTTTACTTCAATACCTTGTTTTTGTGCATTTTACATATGGTTTAGTTGATATATTTCACTTACCATACATGATATATTTTGGGTACACATTACATGATATACATTAAACATAAACATTTTGACATTGATATACACATTTGGTGGTTTACATTGGACATAGACATTTCGATATGGTTTACACAATAACACTTGACAATGGATTTATACATGAACAATTTACATGGTGGTTGGTTTGGGTAAATGGTTTGAGTAACGTGGCGTATGTAATATGATACAAACATGGTGGATACGCCGCTGGTACTTCCTATATATAAATGTTTGTATAATATTACCTATCGTAGCATTATTTAAATCATTTCAGTATAGTCATATTACATTTTATACAAATAACATAATCTTCACAAGACATTGTTTTACAAACAACTTATCTATTACAAACTCATTTTTCTAGGTTATTCATTTAACCTTACATTTATTTATACATATCATCTGATCTTATCGTTTTCCATATGATTTACAAAACAAAACAATTTACAAGGTTCATGACTGACTGATATTAGAAGTTTGCTTTAAACTCAAGTCATGAATCCCATTTTCACAAAACCTATGTATCTCATAGGCATTTTTATGCTGACGTACCTACTTTCACATGTGTTTTCAGGAGCTGTTGCTTAGGATGATGATTGAGATACTAGGGCGGACCTGTGCCTTTAGAGACATAAAATGAAGATAGACTTAGTTAATTATGTTATAAACTCTTTATTTCCTATTTGAAGACAATGTAACACGTTTGTTGATAAATAAAATGTAACTTTAATTTCCATGGTTATGAAACAATTAATTCTATCCCAACACTCCCCGCCGTTTCCGCCGCGGTTGCATGTTATACGCGGTCGGAGTGTGACAGAAGAGTTGGTATCAGAGCCAATGGTTATAGGGAATTAGGTTATTAGTAATGCTTTGACCTAGACTATAACTTTCTAGGACCCTAGCACAAGTTATCTTGTGTGTAGATTTTAAAACATGCACTTCACCTATCCTTAGGTGATAACCACAACGGGAACTTCGATTCCGAATCCGCTTTGAAAACTAATCGTCTGTTCGAGGATGATTGATTACTAGGTTTTAAACCCTCTGTTATAAGGTTTTGAACCCCTTTGAATTTTCAAAAATCTCGTCAAAAGTTTTCGGGTTTTAATAGTGTGAACACGTGCGAACTGGAAGAGTGAATGCCTGTACCCTGAGTTTTCTGTCTAAGGCTAGAGTGTTCGTACAAATCCACATAATCGGACCAGTCACTCTTACCTGGGAACTCTTGGGGTGAGTGTTCACTTATAGGCGAACATGTCTTCGCGATACATTATTTTTGACCCATTTACTTTGACTAGACATTTGCGTGTCGCTTGTTTGCTTTGCGATGCGTAACCACCATCTTTGCTTTTGTTGATATTGCTTCATCTCATTCTCTTCATCCAATCATCTCACTCGTTTCCTTTCATGTTCTCTTTTAGAATGCCTCCTCGACGCGAACACCAGATAGCGACTGCCGAGCTGGCAGAAATTATTGCGCAGCAGATGGCTGCTCAATTCCCAAATCTCTTTGCTCAATGGAACCAAGTCAACAACAACAACAATGGTACATGCAAATTCAAGGATTTTAACTTGGCTAAACCACTCAAGTTTAGTGGTTCCGAAGGAGCAACTGGGCCTCTTCAATGGTTCGAGAGCATTGAGAATACTTTTCGCCACGTTCAGTGTCCGGATAATCGCAAGGTCGAGTTTTCTTCGAGCGTATTTCAGAAGAGGGCTCTGACATGGTGGAATGGGGTAATGAGAGACCGTGGTGCAGAAGTTGCTTTAGCACTGACGTGGGCTGAACTTAGGGCACTAATGATGAGGGAGTTCTGTCCTCGTCATGAACAACGAGCGTTGGAGAAGGAGTTTGATGACTTGAAACAAGATAGTGGCGAGCACAGGGCATACACTGATAGGTTTGAGGAGTTGAGTCTACTTTGCCCGACTATGGTTGCCCCACTCGACAAGGCCATCGAAAGGTACATCGACGGCCTACCTGACTCAGTACAGGACATCCTTACTGGTAGTAACCCTACCACACTCTGTCAGGCGATCGAGTTATCAGCAACATTGACTGAGTCACAGATTCGGAAGAATAAATTACACAGGAAGGGTGACAAGGGCAAGAAACTGTCGTCTGACAAAGAAGATAGCAAGAAAGGTCAAAACAAAAATGGAAAGGATTCTGGTTCATCGAAAGGAGCAAGGAAGCGTAAGGCTTCCCAAAACTATGCTGTCACTGCCCAAGCTAACCAGGCAGTTCCCAACCAACCCGCACAGCCTCCAGCAAAGAAGCCCTATTCAGGGAATGCACCTTTGTGCAATAGATGCAACAGTCACCATCAGCCGCAACATCAGTGTCGTTTCTGTACTAACTGTGGGAAGTCAGGTCATCTTGCCGATGTTTGTCGGTTTGCTTAAAATCGCGCAGTTCAGAACCCGGCTCAACAAGTTGCTCAGCCTCCTGCTCAGCAACAGGGTCAAGCTGCACGACCACACTACCCACCAGGTGCTTGTTATAACTGTGGGGATCTGACCCACTACAGAAATCGGTGCCCAAGACTAGCCAACCAGAATCAGAATGCCAATCAGAATCAGGCTCAGGCTCGAGGTCGAGTCTTCAACATGAACGCACAAGAGGCACAAGCAGATGATAATGTGGTGAACGGTACGTTCTTTATTAATAATCAGCCAGCATCTGTTCATTTTGATTCGGGTGCCGATAAGAGTTTTGTGTCGTTATCTTTTGAACCATTGCTTCGAGTGTCTAGAACGAAACTAGGTAAACCATTGACAGTAGAAGTGGCTAGTGGTGAACCCATTATTCTTGAATCTGTTCTCCGCAACTGCCAGTTGAACCTTAACAACCATCTTTTTCCTATTGACCTCACGCCTATGCAACTTGGAAGCTTTGACGTTATTGTGGGTATGGATTGGTTAGCCAAGCATCACGCAGAGATAGTTTGTTTCGAGAAGATCATCCGCATGCCGCTTTCGTCAGGTGAGATCCTACAGATTCGTGGTGAGAAACCTGCTGGTGGTCTTAAACTCATGTCTTGTTTTAAAGCTCGGAAGTATCTACGGAAGAACTATGTGGCTTTTTTGGCACATGTGGTAGCAGATAAGGGCAAAGGTAAATCTATTCAAGATATTCCTGTTATTCGGGATTATTCTGAAGTGTTCCCTGAAGATCTACCTGGTCTACCCCCAGCACGCCAAGTCGAGTTCCGTATTGATCTCATACCTGGTGCAAATCCCATTGCCATAGCTCCATATCGTCTTGCACCGTCCGAGATGCAAGAGTTGTCTAAACAGCTGCAGGAACTTTCTGACAAAGGTTTTATCCATCCTAGCTTTTCACCTTGGGGTGCTCCCGTTCTTTTTGTCAAGACAAAGGATGGATCTTTTAGGATGTGTATCGATTATCGTGAGCTTAACAAGCTTACCATCAAGAATCGATGTCCCCTACCTCGCATTGATGATCTCTTTGATCAATTGCAAGGCGCTTCTTATTTTTCAAAGATGGATCTGCGATCTGGATATCATCAACTTCGTGTGCATGAAGAAGATATTCCCAAGACAGCGTTCTGCACTCGCTATGGGCATTATGAGTTCACAGTCATGCCATTCGGTTTGACTAATGCTCCTGCTGTTTTCATGGACTTGATGAATAGGGTCTGCAAGCGTTATTTAGATAAGTTCATCATCGTTTTCATTGATGACATCTTAATTTATTCTAAGACGCGAGTTGATCATGAGCAACATCTTCGCCTTACTTTGGAACTCCTAAAGAAAGAGCAACTTTTCGCCAAATTCTCCAAGTGTGAATTCTGGCTTAAAGAAGTTCAATTTTTAGGGCATATTGTCAACGAACAAGGTATTCATGTAGATCCCTCCAAGATCAGTGCAATTAAGGATTGGGATACGCCTACTACCCCTACTGAGGTTCGTTCTTTTCTTGGTCTAGCGGGTTATTATCGCCGCTTCATAGAGAATTTCTCAAAGATTGTAGTACCTCTAAATACTCTAACTCAGAAGAACAAGCCATTTGATTGGGGATTCAAGCAAGAGGAAGTGTTCCTGACTTTGAAACAAAAACTTTGCGACACGCCTGTTCTAACTTTGCCCGAGGGCAATGATGATTTCGTCGTTTATTGCGACGCATCTAAACTAGGCCTTGGCTGCGTCCTGATGCAAAGGAACAAAGTCATAGCATACGCATCGAGACAGTTGAAGATACATGAGAAGAACTACACCACTCATGATCTTGAGTTGGGTGCAGTTGTCTTCGCTCTTAAGATCTGGAGACACTATTTGTACGATACAAAATGTGTGGTTTTCATGGACCACAAAAGTCTTCAGCATATCTTCAATCAGAAAGAACTCAACATGAGGCAACGACGTTGGGTGGAGCTTCTAAACGACTATGACTGCGAGATTCGCTACCATCCTGGTAAGGAAAATGTCGTAGCCGATGCTTTGAGTCGCAAGGGACGTACTAAGCTTTATTCTGTTCGTGTCCAATCTATTATCCAAGCTCAATCCGATATCCAAGCACGTATTTCTTAGGCACAACAATCTTGTGTTTCACAAGGTTTGATGGATAAGGAATTTCCCTATCACATCACACCTGCTCTTGAACTGAAGGACAATGGATCGTATTACTTCATGGACCGTTTGTGGGTCCCAAGCCAAGATAATCTTCGTACCCTGCTTATGGATGAAGCCCATAAGTCTCGTTATTCTATTCATCCTGGCTCAGATAAGATGTATAAGGATCTTCGTATTCAGTATTGGTGGCCTGGTATGAAGAAAGACATTGCCTTATACGTATCAAAATGCCTTACTTGTCTTAAGGTTAAGGCTGAACATCAGCGTCCTTCTGGTTTATTGGAGCAACTAGAGATCCAAGTTTGGAAATGGGAAAACATTACTATGGACCTCATTACTAAACTCCCGCGCACAAAGAAAGGTCACGATGCCATTTGGGTAGTTGTTGATCGTCTTACTAAGTCAGCACATTTCTTGCCAATCCGTGAGGATTTTTCGGCTGACAAACTTGCTCAAATCTACGTGCATGAAATTGTAGCTCGACATGGTGTTCCTTTGAACATCATTTCTCACAGAGATGCTCGTTTCACTTCTCATTTTTGGAGAACCATGCAATCTGCTATGGGGTCCCAACTTAATCTGAGCACAGCTTATCATCCGCAAACGGATGGTCAATCTGAAAGAACAATCCAGACTTTGGAGGATATGCTTAGAGCTTGTGTGATCGATTTTGGTGGTAGTTTGGATTCACATCTCCCATTGATTGAATTCTCCTACAACAACAGTTATCACTCCAGCATCAACATGACTCCTTTCGAGGCTCTCTATGGTCGAAAATGTCGTTCACCAGTCTGCTGGAATGAGATCGGCGAGGCTCAACTTACTGGATCTGCCCTCATTTTAGAGACAACAGATAAGGTTAAGAAAGTTCATGATAACCTTCAGACAGCTAGAAGCCGTCAAAAGAGTTACACGGACCTAAAACGCAAGCCCTTGGATTTTCAAGTCGGTGATCGTGTATTACTTAAGGTCTCACCTTGGAAAGGTGTGATCAGATTCGGAAAGAAAGGAAAACTTGCACCTAGATACGTTGGACCATTCAAGATCGTCGAAAGAATCGGTAAGGTAGCCTACAGACTTGAGTTACCTCCTCACGTGTCCAATCTCAAGAGGTGTTTAGCTGATGAGAACCTCCACATACCGCTTGACGAAATTCGTGTTGATAAAACAATGAAATTTGTCGAGAAACCGGTAGAAATCATGGAACGTGAAGTCAAGTGGCTTAAACGCAAGCGCATTCCTTTGGTTAAGGTTCGCTGGGAATCTAAACGTGGACCCGAGTTTACTTGGGAACGTGAAGATCAAATGATGGCAAAATATCCACATCTCTTTCCACGAGTTTCCTCTAAATAAATTTCGGGACGAAATTTCCACAAGTAGGGGAGACTGTAACATTTGTGCTTGTAATCATTGTGAACAGTTCAGTTATCAATAAAATAATGTTATTTGATCCCAATGTTTGTTTGGTTGTGTTTTACATTTTTCATGTTTTGACTTTTGTTCAATTTCAAACTCTACATCGCTTTCTAGAGAATTATACGCAAACTGGTGCGTAAACGTACACAGTTTAATGCGACAAATACTCCGGAACATCAACATATACTTAACATACCTTAAATAACCTTTACATAACTTAGAAATAAGTTTTGAAGGCTTTGGTATTGCAAAAACAAGTTAATTCGCTTACAGGGACTAAACTTGACAAACTGCGAAAGTATGCCAATTTGAACTGTAACAAACATTCCGGAACATGACCATAAGTTAAACACACCTTAAATATCCTTTACATAGCTTAGAAATAGGCTTTGAGAGGTTCGGTGTGCTAAATAAACTTTTGGGTCATTCAGGGACTAAAAGTGTCAAAAAGTGCACAAGTTTGCACTTTCGCGCATAACTTACGTTCTGAATACATCCGGACATCCAAAAACTTATATAAGCATCCTAATATTATGCCTTAGTGTTTGGCATGAGAAAAATCCATTCGTCGCGCAATTTGGATCGTTTTTTACGCTTATGCGCATTCCGTCGTAATTAAGCGAACATCGCGATCGTACGACTAAACGAACCAACATCCGGCATATTTTTGAGCATGTTTCAAGTCCCCTACACTTTAACTTCATCTTAGAGCCTTGAAATGAGGTTAACGGGGATTAAACGTGCCAAAAATGGGCCAAATTGCACGTTTCTGAAGTGCATGGACTAAAACTGAAATTTCTGAACTGTGACTCCCAGGTGGGGCGCGTAAGACTTGTCTAAATCTTACGCGGGACGCGTCAGGCTCCCAGAACAGATAAGATCAATTAGTCAGCAGATTTCAGCTGATTAAACCACAACCACACAAATCATACTTGCCCTTTCAGCTCATTAGGGGCCATTTTTAGTTACCACAACTTTCCAACAAGTGTACGCACGAGATTCGATCACGTTATTCAAGAAACGATCCTAACGGTCTTGCTTTTCCTATAAATACCCCCCCCCATTTGGTGTAAAACCCACAAAACTGATCAAAGAGCTCTAAGTTGATGCTATTGCTTCATACCTGAGCTCCTGGATCAAGTTTAGCTTTCGGGGACCCTTCGTAAGTGTTCTTTCGTTCTTTTATTCGCTTTTCGAGTCCGAAAGTCAACGTTTTGTTGACGTTCTGCATTGACCAGCCTATGGTCAACACGAAGTTCGTTGGAACTTCATAACGTGAGCGTGATCACGATGGTTATAGTCCATAGCGACTATACCTACTGATTACCACGTTATCTTGGCTCAGTGACGAGTCATAGTTTCGGCCAAAATGCGCATTCTTGCGTACTTTGTAACCAAACTACTCGTGAGCATCAAAGCCGTTTGTTTTGATGCCAAACCTGTTTTCTAAACTTAGTTAAGCATGTTCTAACATGCTTAGCTCGTCACTCTTAGTATAGTGCTTATATAGGGTCGTAAGGTAAGCGATCTAAACCATCGCTTATACTTTCGAACCCGACCCATTTGGTCGATCATTAGAATCCAACCAAACACATTAGGTGACCATAGCTGTAACCTTCCGAGGTTATACCTTGTGGTCACGATGTTAGGCGTTCCAAACGCGTTCTACGCGAACGACGCGTTAAGGTAGCATAAGCTACCTAAACGGGTCGTAATGGGCTGTGAGCACTTAGGTTAGGTTTCATTTTAGTATGTAGGCTTTGTTAAACCTTATTACACGAGTCTCCATACTCGTTTGGTTTACGAACCCGCATACTATCCGATCCTTCCGATTTAAGTCCGGTATATTAACATAGCTACCTATTAGGTGCCGTTTGATATTCCGTGATCTCTAGCATTGTTTGGTTATTATACAAGAACTTCAAAGCAATCTCAGGTGAGTACATAGAACCCAATCTTTTAAATGCTTTCGAGGTGTCAATGTGAGTACATTGAACCCCTCTTTTACTGTTTCCAAACTGTTTTGGGGTGAAACACATGTGCCTGCTTGTTACTTTCATGCTTTCCATGTTTTCACATCATATACCTGCTATGTTCGTTAGTACATTATAGTACATGATTTCATTACATTTCATGCTATGTATGCCCATTGTGTGCGTACTTAGTACATTGTTTTACATTACATTTCATGCTATGTATGCCCATTGTGTGTGTACTTAGTACATTGGTTTACACTACATTTAATGCTATGTATGCCTATTGTGTGCGTCCTTAGTACATTGTTTCACATTACATTACATGCTATTTATGCCCATTGTGTGCATACTTAGTACAATTATTCATCACATGCCTACATTTTGGTATGACATTTGGTTCGTTTAACATGGAACAATACATTCATTAACATTAACTACGCCGTTCGTTAGTAGGTAGTGGTACCATAGGAATTGACGACTCCCGTTCCGGACATCCTAGGTTGGTTTGGATGAAAGGAATGACCGAATTCGATACACATAACTTAGATAAACCTTTAATTTGTTTAAGGGTTTATTGCCACAGTCTCAAGGCTTGGATGTATGCATTTTCACAATACCGCATAAATGTTTGTATCAGTATAGAATGCATTTGTTCCACAAAACATAACTTTGATTTAAGCCATGTTTTACTTCAATACCTTGTTTTTGTGCATTTTACATATGGTTTAGTTGATATATTTCACTTACCATACATGATATATTTTGTGTACACATTACATGATATACATTAAACATAAACATTTTGACATTGATATACACATTTGGTGGTTTACATTGGACATAGACATTTCGATATGGTTTACACAGTAACACTTCACAATGGATTTATAGATGAACAATTTACATGGTGGTTGGTTTGGGTAAATGGTTTGAGTAACGTGGCGTATGTAATATGATACAAACATGGTGGATACGCCGCTGGTACTTACTATATATAAATGTTTGTATAATACTACCTATCGTAGCATTATTTAAATCATTTCAGTATAGTCATATTACATTTTATACAAATAACATAATCTTCACAAGACATTGTTTTACAAACAACTTATCTATTACAAACTCATTTTTCTAGGTTATTCATTTAACCTTACATTTATTTATACATATCATCTGTTCTGATCGTTTTCCATATGATTTACAAAACAAAACAATTTACAAGGTTCATGACTGACTGATATTAGAAGTTTTCTTTAAACTCAAGTCATGAATCCCATTTTCACAAAACCTATGTATCTCATAGGCATTTTTATGCTGACGTACCTACTTTCACATGTGTTTTCAGGAGCTGTTGCTTAGGATGATGATTGAGATACTAGGGCGGACCTGTGCCTTTAGAGACATAAAATGAAGATAGACTTAGTTAATTATGTTATAAACTCTTTATTTTCTGTTTGAAGACAATGTAACACGTTTGTTGATAAATAAAATGTAACTTTAATTTCCATGGTTATGAAACAATTAATTCTGTCCCAACACTCCCCGACGTTTCCGCCGCGGTTGCATGTTATACGCGGTCGGGGTGTGACAGTTCGGAATTTGATCATATGTGTTTTATACTTATAACATACTTGGATACACCTTAAATACCAAAAAAATGCTTAACTATGTGTTGGGATCTAGGGGCCATCATGATAGTGTTTGTTTGCATAAAACGAATGAGTGCAGCGGAAATGTGTAGCAAACTTTGTAAACACAATCATAGGAAAGTATAGATTGATAAACAATTGCTATTTCATTGAGTCAAAAGATTTACAATAGAAAGCAAATGATTACAGCAAGCTTACAATCTAAACTCCCCCTCAGCCTGAGACACCAGAGTTGGTTGCACAAGATGAAAGGATTGAATTGAGGAGGTGAACTCACTCAAAACGAATCAAATATAACAGTACAGAATACTATCATATTTATAGGCAAACCAAACTACTGATTTACCTCAGCTGACGTCACCATGATAGTGACATCTAACGACCTAACAAACTACAAATACTGTTCTATACAAACTACTGACATGCAACATCTGATGATCAATAAAATGCAAAGCTAAGGAAAACTACTGCTTCACGTTCCACTGTTATAGCCTGAGCACAGATGTTGAATCTTCAGTGCATTCTTCAAAGGTGATCAGTCTTTGAGAGACCAGTGCTTGAGTCTTCAGCAGTACTTAGGAAACAGCAGTAGATAGAGCATCAGTGTTTGTCTTCAGCAGTCGTTGGATAATCATCAGAGTTTGGTTTATCAGTTGTTGTAGTTGAGCAGCACTTAAGATCCATCAGCTGTTAGATAACCACTGTCAAGGGGAGAGCATAGAATAAACTGCTGCTTATTGATGGTCCACAGATGAGATCCGGTTTTGGCTTTACATTATCTGTTCCTCTGTTAGGGTTCAATCCCAACAATCTCCCCCTGGAACAGATAATGCCAAAACCCTTCCTTATTCAGGACCTTTATTACTCATCAAGAGTGCCTTAGCTTGTTCTTTGAATACAGCTTCAAATTCCTTTGCACTCTGGTCATCCTCATCCCTGCACAGTGAAAGTTCAAGGAGATCCTTAAAATCTTCAACACTTAGGCCAAGTGCTTCTTTCCTTGATATATACTTCACCTCACCATTGGCTCTGACCAAGGTCAACACGTTGGTCTTTTGATCAGACATCCACTTTATCATTTTTAAGCCTAATGGGTTTCTTGGGAGAGATTTATTTTCAGATGAGTTGACGGATGATGGCCTTGAAAACACATGCAAACTTTCAGACATTCTTTTGAAAGCTTCTTCAATGACTTTGTTTGCTGCAGCTATGTCTTCTGCAGTTTCTTGTCCAGTAAGCTCTTGTTTCTCCTTTTCTTTCATGCCTGTTGCAGTGTTTGAGGATGCAGGACTGTTTAATACCTTCTTAAAAAGGTTTTGAATTCTTGCTGAGCTATCTTCTTTTACACCCATTTTCATGATGGTGTCTTTGAGATACTCTGCTTCCTTTTCTTTGATCTCCTTATCAGACAGCTGTTTACCTTCTTCTTGGTTTGTCACAAGAGTAAGGTTGTCTGCTGATTTTAGCATTGTTTTGAGGCTTTCAATTTGTTGTTCCAGCTTCACCATTTGTTCTCTCTTCTTCCTTTTCTTCAGCCTCTCATAGGCTTCATCAGTTTGCTGCCTAGACCATTTTGATATGGCTTCAGCAGTGTCCACCTTAGCATCCACTAGCTCCTTTTTCTTTCCTTTATATTCAGCAGTGAGATCAGCAATAAGCTTTTTGTATTTACTCCAGTTTGGAGCATTTTTCTTCTTTGAAGGATCATTCTTGATTTTTTGGATCCTTTCAGCCTCATGCTTTAAAGCTACTAAAGGCCATTCTTTAAACTGGGATTCTTCAGCAGGATAGAACTTTTCTTTCATGATGAAGGCTAGAAGTTGTTCTCTCAATTTCTTCTTTTGATCATCCCTTTCTTTGTCTAGCTCTTGTGCAAATTCTTCCATCTGCTTAACCTTTGCAAGTTAGAACTCCAGTCTATTAGCAATGCCTTCTTCGCTTAGCCTCTCTTTTTCACTGTCAACCTTAGCTTTAACTTTAGCTTGCCTAGCCTTTATCTTGAGATAATTAGTTATATCTTCTGGAGCTATATAGCCTATGAGTGAGGAGAATTTTCTTTTTGATGGATCTGTTTCTGTATAAAACTGCCTCATTTCATTTTTAATGGCTTTAAGCTCCAGTGGATACTTTTTAGCATTCGGATCATGTATCCCTTCATCGGCAGTGATTGGCTTTCTTTTTCTACTAAAGAGCTTTGGTTGAGATATAGGAAAGGATAGAGCAGTGGTGGATGGTTGACTAACAACTGTTGAAACAACTGGTGTCTCAACTGATGTTGTCATTACAACTGCTGATGTGTCAGCAGATGTCTTCTGCTTTTGAGCAGGGGATGGAGGATGTGATGGTGGTGGTGACTCATCATCAGGAATGAAAACGCTTCTCCTTTTTAATGGAGGGGAGGCTGGTGATGTTTTGGGTGGATCAATGGTTTGAGATTTGATGGCAGTGGTTTGTGATTGTGATTGACTAACAGTGGTTGAAACAACTGGTGTTTCAATCACTGTTGTCACTACAACAGATGTTGTAACATCTGCTGTCTTCTGCTTTATGGCAGGAGGCAGTGGTGGTGATATGATTGTAGATGATGATAATGGTGGTTTTTGTGTTATAGACACAGATGATGATGGTGATGGAGCAGTAGTTGTGGTGGTGTGTGTTGAAACACTAGTTGTGTGTGTTGGAGGTATGTGCGTTGATGAGATGGCAGTTGTTTGGCTTCTGACAGCAGTTTTTGTAACTACTGTTGTATCAGCTGTTGAAGTTTTTGAGGTTTTGGATTTTTCTGGTTCACTTTATATCCCATCTTCTATACCTTTCTTTTTCAGCTTGGTTTTCTCCCCCTTTTTGGCATTATCTGCCAGTGGTATATCCATGAAGAAAATGGTAGATGGAGCTTTTTCACTCTGAGCAGTCTTTTGGATGCTAGCCTTTATAGCTTTGATATCTGCTTGAGTGTCTTTGAACCTTGATTCCACCATGTTGGTCAGCATTTTTACTTGAAGAGCATGCTTTTTATCAGCCATTTGTTGCTGTTGTTCAAGCATGGGTTGGAAGATATTCCAAAGCTCATTTGCAGCAAATGCTTGTGGAGCAGGTGCTTGAGCAGGAGGAACAGTTGATTGGGCTTTTTGAGCATCTAACAGCTGCTGCACCATATCTTTTATCTCGGCAACTGAAGATTCCAAGTTTTTAACTCTTGCCGTCAATTCATTATATGTTGAATCATCACCTGAATTAACAGGATCATCTGAATCCCCACCAGTGGTGGTTGTATCAATGTGTGACTTAGGAGCTGTGGCCCAAAAGTCATCCATTGATGCCCCTTTTTCTTGGTACTAGGGACTTCTTTCTTCAGCACTCGATAATTCTTTGATGTTACCAGCAGTTAAAGATAACTTACTGGTGGTTACCGATGTTGCCATGGAAGAAATTGCCTTCAAGGGAGTCTTAGTAATGTAACAACTGTCCAACTGAAGATCTGTTGATCCATCAGTTGTAGTTGCTGCTCCACTTGAACTACCACCGAGAGTTACTTGTAACTCAGGGGGTGTAACCTCCTCAGCTGTTGCTGGGATAGCAGAGGTATGAGCATCAGACCCAGTCACTTGTGGAGGTATACTCTCAGTAATAGGTGATAGAGAGGAACTGGTTTGTGTCTGTGCCATATCAACTGCATGCAACAGGGGTATTATTGATTGCGGTAATATGATTGGTGAGGGTATGGGTGTTGAAAGAGACATATCCTTGGGATCAGGACTGTGGAAGATGGATCCGAGTGGATACAGAGCTTCATAATTTGGTGTCCCCGTGCTTACAACCTGATCCTTTTGTGAGGATGTAGGAGGAGTTTTAGGCTGGGGTTGAGATCTTTCTTCCATCTACTGTGAGGAAGTAGCAGCAGTGGTTTCTTGTGACTTTTGTGTTGTCACTGGCATTGACTCTGGGATCTCATCTTCCAGAGTTGCCTTTGGTGTGGGTTTGGTGGGTTTTCTGGGAGTTTTTCTTTTGGTCTTTTTGGTGGCAGGTGTTGGTTTCAAAGCAGTGGGTGTGCTACTTTGATCACCTGGAGCAGTGGGCTCAGCAGTGGTTGCTTAAGGATCAGTAGCAGTTTCTAAAACCTGCTCAGCCTCCTTTGTTTTTAATTTTATTGGTGTCGTCATTCTCGAAAATGTTTCAATTGTTAAACAGTTTATTTTGAATGAGACACCTTGTTTGGGCAATTCTGCATCTTTCTCAACAAATTTTTGTTCAAAATAGTAGCTTAGAAATCTTGGAAAGAGCAGAAATGCTTTATTATCAACGTTTTTTACCAAATCATCAAATATTTCCTGGGAGTAGTTATAGTTTTTATCATTTAAAATTGCATACCCCAGGCATTGGATTTTCGTTGGTATCTTATTAAAAGACGTTGTTTTATTAGACACACACATGAGCAGTGTGTGGAATAAAAATCAGTGTGCAGAAGGAAAGTAACCCTTTTGTAGGGTATCCCTATTTGGTTGTTCTGCATAGCCCCTGTTCATGAAATCCTTTACCAACTCGTCTTTTGTAAATGAGGTTTTTTCATTTAAATCATCGAGTTTAAAGGTTTTAGAGATGGATTTTGGTGAGATGTTTACCTTCTTACCCTGTATCGAGGAGTTGATGGCGGCGATGATATCTCCTTGTTTTTCAAGGGTGGCATTTTTCCAGAACTCTCTCTGGGTATCAAGGTAAATAGGAGCGTCTGCTGTTATCAAAGTTTTGTACTTTGATGCAAAAATGGTGTCATGGATGGAGTCGAAAGTGTGGTTATCGGTAGGTTTTGTGAGTATACCTACATAGTTGTGTGGAGCTTTGTAACAAATCTCTGGTGTTTCAGCGGCCAGTTGAGTGGCATCTGCTGTTGTGGAGGAAGATGATGGTTTTGATTTTGATTTCGATTTTGGTTTCGTCATTTTGGATGAAAAAGATCGAAGAAGTTTTTGGAGTTATGAGAGGGAAACTGCTATGAGAAGAGAACTTTTGGAATTCAATTCGACAGTAAAACCCTGTTTGGATTTAATAAGGGTTTTATTTAGGGAAAAAGTGATTGCTGATGTGGCAGCGGTTATTTCGATCTGAAGGCTAAAAACTGACCACGTGTCAAACATCTGATGGAATGGTAAATAATGGAGGACAGTTGTTTTGACAACTACTAATGGATCAATTATCAGTAGTTACAACGGTAATAAAATGAAACAGTGGATGTAGCAGTGGATGGAACAAAGACTTTAAACATCAGTGTTTTGGAGAACAGAGGTTGACACATTAGCAGTGGACAGACCTTAGTGAGCAGATGTTAAGGCACAACAGCACTTTAGAAACAACAGTGGTAGAAGATAAAATTGGTTCAACAACTGATAGTGCAGCAGTATTTCAACTTTTGACAAACAATGTTAGCATCTGCTTGTTCAGATGTTGAACTTGATTTTGCTTTGTGAAGGCACAGTATCTTATCTAACATCTGTTGAGCATTTGAGATGCTATTCTTAATAAAATACATTTTAGATGTAAATTATCAAGATTAAATTGTCAGCAGTTATCTACATGGAGTTTTGTTCAAGGATTTGCCAAATGTCTATTATTTTAGACAATGGTTTAGCATCCCAGATGATGAAGACATTTCTACTAGAGCTTGCTCATTTTGTTTCTAATTACTGGAACTAGAACATGAGTGTCTCAGTAGTCTAAGTCAATTTTGCAATCAATTTTTGATCTGTGAAAACCAAACTTGAGCTTAACATGACCTTGATATGTGTGTCATTTCCTTTTAATCAGTTTTAGGGATAGTAATTACACACAAAAATAAGGTAATTACATCCAGACCAGAGATGAACTTTTACAAAAAAAAAATGAGTAAAAGATCATAATATATATTTTTAAAAAAAAAATACATCTGGTTTTTATTTAAGAGGAAAACACCTTAACAAAAATCAAAGGAAGTTTTGAAGATAATCAAAAGGATCCGACAATTTTCCAGTAAATTCATGATCATATTATTCTCAAGTTATTTTGACCATTGTTTGGGTCATTTTCTTGTCAATTGATTTTAAATGCCTTTTAAGCACCATCACTGAAGATGCTATTGTTACCAGAACAATTCCTGTATTGATGTATGCACACAGTTGCAAAATGACCACTGATGATCCAATTTGAACCTCAAGAGTGTTTTATGCTTATACTCGTTTGCTTTTGATTTCAAAAGTTTTTGAGATAGCTACACTTTGAGATTTGTTCCTTTTTCCTTTTCCCTTTTTACCCTATTTATTCATATGTTCAGAAATACTCACTAGGAGATTATATTTTGAACATACTTTGTCCATAATCACTTTGAAGCAATGTTTTGAGAGATCTGACCATATTTGATCATGTTTTATTACAGATCTCACATTTACCTATGATTAGGACAGTTTTGACACCTTATTTTCTCAATGTGTTTTGGACAGAGTTGATTTGGTCCTTTTGAAGGTACTCAACTTGCCTTTGAGCACATGAGAGATATTGCCTAAAGTTTTATTTCCCCCTTTTCTATGTCAGCAGTATTCTAGTGTTTTGGATGAACACAAGTTTTGCTGAACAGAGGTACATACTTTAGTGTTTATTGAAAACATCACAAATATCGAAACAACAATTGAAATCAATTTTGAAAACATCGAGCGACCCCATAATTTATCAGATATTTTACAGATCTGAAAACTATGAGTGATATATGCATGAAAACACTTGTTGTGTGAGATTTGTGTGTCATATGACATCTTGGTTGATTTACAGAGTTTTTGAATAACCATTTTGACCATGATTCACTCGTTACTCTATTTTTCAACTGAATACAACCAATCCTTTAGTATCAATAACTTTTGAGCTGAACTGTTATGTCAAATTGATTGTTAGATCGAATTTGACTGTCCAAGCTCTGATACCAATTGTTGGGATCTAGGGGCCATCATGATAGTGTTTGTTTGCATAAAACAAATGAGTGCAGCGGAAATGTGTAGCAAACTTTGTAAACACAATCAAAGGAAAGTATAGATTGATAAACAATTGCTATTTCATTGAGTCAAAAGATTTACAATAGAAAGCAAATGATTACAGCAAGCTTACAATCTAAACTCCCCCTCAGCCTGAGACACCAGAGTTGGTTGCACAAGATGAAAGGATTGAATTGAGGAGGTGAACTCACTCAAAACGAATCAAATATAACAGTACAGAATACTGTCATATTTATAGGCAAACCAAACTACTGATTTACCTCAGCTGACGTCACCATGATAGTGACATCTAACGACCTAACAAACTACAAATACTGTTCTATACAAACTACTGACATGCAACATCTGATGATCAATAAAATGCAAAGCTAAGGAAAACTACTGCTTCACGTTCCACTATTGTAGCCTGAGCACAGATGTTGAATCTTCAGTGCATTCTTCAAAGGTGATCAGTCTTTGAGAGAGCAGTGCTTGAGTCTTCAGCAGTACTTAGGAAACAGCAGTAGATTGAGCATCAGTGTTTGACTTCAGCAGTCGTTGGATAATCATCAGAGTTTGGTTTATCAGTTGTTGTAGTTGAGCAGCACTTAAGATCCATCAGCTGTTAGATAACCACTGTCAAGGGGAGAGCATAGAATAAACTGCTGCTTATTGATGGTCCACTGATGAGATCCGGTTTTGGCTTTACATTATCTGTTCCTCTGTTAGGGTTCAATCCCAACAATCTCCCCCTGGCACAGATAATGCCAAAACCCTTCCTTATTCAGGACCTTTATTACTCATCAAGAGTGCCTTAGCTTGTTCTTTGAATACAGCTTCAAATTCCTTTGCACTCTGGTCATCCTCATCTCTGCACAGTGAAAGTTCAAGGAGATCTTGCAAATCTTCAACACTTAGGCCAAGTGCTTCTTTCCTTGATATATACTTCACCTCACCATTGGCTCTGACCAAGGTCAATACGTGGTTCTTTTGATCAGACATCCACTTTAGTATTTTTAAGCCTAATGGGTTTCTTGGGAGAGATTTATTTTCAGATGAGTTGAGGGATGATGGCCTTGAAAACACATGCAAATTTTCAGACATTCTTTTGAAAGCTTCTTCAATGACTTTGTTTGCTGCAGCTATGTCTTCTGCAGTTTCTTGTCCAATAAGCTCTTGTTTCTCCTTTTCTATCATGCCTGTTGCAGTGTTTGAGGATGCAGGACTGTTTAATACCTTCTTAAAAAGGTTTTGAATTCTTGCTGAGCTATCTTCTTTTAGACCCATTTTCATGATGGTGTCTTTGGGATACTCTGCTTCCTTTTCTTTGACCTCCTTGTCAGACAGCTGTTTACCTTCTTCTTAGTTTGTCACAAGAGTAAGGTTGTCTGCTGATTTTAGCATTGTTTTGAGGCTTTCAATTTGTTGTTCCAGCTTCACCATTTGTTCTCTCTTCTTCCTTTTCTTCAGCCTCTCATAGGCTTCATCAGTTTGCTGCCTAGACCATTTTGATATGGCTTCAGCAGTGTCCACCTTAGCATCCACTAGCTCCTTTTTCCTTCCTTTATATTCAGCAGTGAGATCAGCAATAAGCTTTTTGTATTTACTCCAGTTTGGAGCATTTTTCTTCTTTGAAGGATCATTCTTGATTTTTTGGATCCTTTCAGCCTCATGCTTTAAAGCTACTAAAGGCCATTCTTTAAACTCCTATTCTTCAGCAGGATAGAACTTTTCTTTCATGATGAAGGCTAGAAGTTGTTCTCTCAATTTCTTCTTTTGATCAGCCTTTTCTTTGTCTAGCTCTTGTGCAAATTCTTCCATCTGCTTAACCTTTGCAAGGTAGAACTCCAGTCTATTAGCAATGCCTTCTTCGCTTAGCCTTTCTTTTTCACTGTCAACCTTAGCTTTAACTTTAGCTTGCCTAGCCTTTATCTTGAGATAATCAGTTATATCTTCTGGAGCTATATAGCCTATGAGTGAGGAGAATTTTCTTTTTGATGGATCTGTTTCTGTATAAAACTGCCTCATTTCATTTTTAATGGCTTCAAGCTCCAGTGGATACTTTTCAGCATTCGGATCATGTATCCCTTCATCGGCAGTGATTGGCTTTCTTTTTCTGCTAAAGAGCTTTGGTTGAGATATAGGAAAGGATAGAGTAGTGGTGGATGGTTGACTAACAACTGTTGAAACAACTGGTGTCTCAACTGCTGTTGTCATTACAACTGCTGATGTGTCAGCAGATGTCTTCTGCTTTTGAGCAGGGGATGGAGGATGTGATGGTGGTGGTGACTCATCATCAGGAATGAAAACCCTTCTCCTTTTTAATGGAGGGGAGGCTGGTGATGTTTTGGGTGGATCAATGGTTTGAGATTTGATGGCAGTGGTTTGTGATTGTGATTGACTAACAGTGGTTGAAACAACTGGTGTTTCAATCACTGTTGTCATTACAACAAATGTTGTAACATCTGCTGTCTTCTGCTTTATGGCAGGAGGCAGTGGTGGTGATATGATTGTAGATGATGATAGTGGTGGTTTTTGTGTTATAGACACAGATGATGATGGTGGTGGAGCAGTAGTTGTGGTGGTGTGTGTTGAAACAGTAGTTGTGTGTGTTAGAGGTATGTGCACTGATGAGATGGCAGCTGTTTGGCTACTGACAGCAGTTTTGTAACTACTGTTGTATCAGCTGTTGAAGTTTTTGAGGTTTTGGGTTTTTCTGGTTCACTGTATATCCCATCTTCTATACCTTTCTTTTTCAGCTTGGTTTTCTCCCCCTTTTTGGCATTATCTGCCAGGGGTGTATCCATGAAGAAAATGGTAGATGGAGCTTTTTCACTCTGAGCAGTCTTTTGGATGCTAGCCTTTATAGATTTGATATCTGCTTGAGTGTCTTTGAACCTTGATTCCACCATGTTGGTCAGCATTTTTACTTGAAGAGCATGCTTTTTATCAGCCATTTGTTGCTGTTGTTCAAGCATGGGTTGGAAGATATTCCAAAGCTCATTTGCAGCAAATGCTTGTGGAGCAGGTGCTTGAGAAGGAGGAACAGTTGATTGGGCTTTTTGAGCATCTAACAACTGCTGCACCATATCTTTTATCTCGGCAACTGAAGATTCCAAGTTTCCAACTCTTGCCGTCAATTCATTATATGTTGAATCCTCACCTGAATTAACAGGATCATCTGAATCCCCACCAGTGGTGGTTGTATCAATGTGTGACTTAGGAGCTGTGGCCCAAAAGTCATCCATTGATGCCCCTTTTTCTTGGTACTGGGGACTTCTTTCTTCAGCACTCGATAATCCTTTGATGTTACCAGCAGTTAAAGATAACTTACTGGTGGTTACCGATGTTGCCATGGAAGAAATTGCCTTCAAGGGAGTCTTAGTAATGTAACAACTGTCCAACTGAAGATCTGTTGATCCATCAGTTGTAGTTGCTGCTCCACTTGAACTACCACCGAGAGTTACTTGTAACTCAGGGGGTGTAACCTCCTCAGCTGTTGCTGGGATAACAGAGGTATGAGTATCAGACCCAGTCACTTGTGGAGGTATACTCTCAGTAATAGGTGATAGAGAGGAACTGGTTTGTGTCTGTGCCATATCAACTGCATGCAACAGGGGTATTATTGATTGTGGTAATATGATTGGTGAGGGTATGGGTGTTGAAAGAGACATGTCCTTGGGATCAGGACTGTGGAAGATGGATCCGAGTGGATACAGAGCTTCATAATTTGGTGTCTCTGTGCTTACAACCTGATCCTTTTGTGAGGATGCAGGAGGAGTTTTAGGCTGGGGTTGAGATCTTTCTTCCATCTGCTGTGAGGAAGTAGCAGCAGGGGTTTCTTGTGACTTTTGTGTTGTCACTGGCATTGACTCTGGGATCTCATCTTCCAGAGTTGCCTTTGGTGTGGGTTTGGTGGGTTTTCTGGGAGTTTTTCTTTTGGTCTTTTTGGTGGCAGGTGTTGGTTTCAAAGCAGTGGGTGTGCTACTTTGATCACCTGGAGCAGTGGGCTCAGCAGTGGTTGCTTGAGGATCAGTAGCAGTTTCTAAAACCTGCTCAGCCTCCTTTGTTTTTAATTTTATTGGTGCCATCATTCTCAAAAATGTTTCAATTGTTAAACAGTTTATTTTGAATGAGACACCTTGTTTGGGCAATTCTGCATCTTTCTCAACAAATTTTTGTTCAAAATAGTAGCTTAGAAATCTTGGAAAGAGCAGAAATGCTTTATTATCAACGTTTTTTTACCAAATCATCAAATATTTCCTGGGAGTAGTTATAGTTTTTATCATTTAAAATTGCATACCCCAGGCATTGGATTTTCGTTGGTATCTCATTAAAAGACGTTGTTTTATTAGACACACACATGAGCAGTGTGTGGAATAAAAATCTGGGTGCAGAAGGGATGTAACCCTTTTGTAGGGTATCCCTATTTGGTTGTTCTGCATAACCCCTGTTCATGAAATCCTTTACCAAGTCGTCTTTTGTAAATGAGGTTTTTCCATTTAAATCCTCGAGTTTAAAGGTTTCAGAGATGGATTTTGGTGAGATGTTTACCTTCTTACCCTGTATCGAGGAGTTGATGGCGGCGATGATATCTCCTTGTTTTTCAAGGGTGGCATTTTTCCAGAACTCTCTCTGGGTATCAAGGTAAATAGGAGCGTCTGCTGTTATCAAAGTTTTGTACTTTGATGCAAAAATGGTGTCAATGATGGAGTCGAAAGTGTGGTTATCGGTAGGTTTTGTGAGTATACCTACATAGTTGTGTGGAGCTTTGTAACGAATCTCTGGTGTTTCAATGACACTATCCTTTTTGTTTTGTGCCAGTTAGGTTCCCCGAATACCCTAACACCCGTTATAAATTACAACACACAAATAACTAAATTAAACTCCTAACTTTCTTAACTTGATACTAATCATCTAGTTCAAAACCAACCCAATTACCCCCCCCCCCATTCCAACCGATCGGTCCCATGTAGGGGACACCCTCTTACACATATGAATATTTTATTTGATTGTGTCTTATGTCTAGTAAGCATATTACCTCTTGGTTAATCAAGTTTGATGGGTTATAAGTTGAACCACAAGGCCACTTCGTCATTCACTAAACACAACAACAAAAAAATTGTTCCCCTTCCCTCCTCTCCTTGATCGGCCGAAACCATACCCACATCCACCACCCACTTTCAATTTTGATCTTGCATTTCAAAGCATACACAAAGGTGGAGGATCACATATAAGGAGGCTCGGTGCTTACGGAATCACAAGGACTTCACCACAACGCTATTATCCACCCATTTTTCGTCTATTTTCTTCCCTAGCCATGAGCTAGTAGTAAGTGACTCTAAACACCCTTTTGATCTTGTCTAAAGTGGTTAATAAGAGATTTGTCGGATAAAAATCATAAACACTCAAGAACAAAACTTAAAGTCTAGTAAAAATGATGAACATGGTGGTTAATGAGTAAATATTAGTGTAAAACTCTTGAAACTTGTTTTGTTATGATTATTTTATGTTGGTTGATACTAGTAGTAGAACGGATCGTCATCTAACCCGGCTAAGTCATGTTCATGGAACATGAACTAGTGTATGTTAAAGTATGAAAATGATAAGATGATGAATACTACTACTTATGAACATGAACTTGTGTAAAAGTGATTTTTCTTATAAAATGGAGTTCTAAACTAGTAGATCTAAAGATGTTGGTGCACTACATCTGTCGACTTCGTCTTGTATCGAGTCTTACATTGTATTGTATAGATTCGGGCACGATTTACGAGAAAAAAGGATAGCATATGTGTCTTAGTTGAGGGTTTCGCTTATAGTGACATAGATAGGTTTTGCTTATATGGTCCATGTAGTTTCGCTTATATGGTCATTGAGGGTTTCGCTCATAGGGCAGTGTATGTTGGATCGAAACCTCATGCCCTATATATAGGTCACACAAGCTAAATCATTAGTAACTTTGTGCGATTCCATACCGAAGTGCTGCCGGTGTGAAGAACTGCGTGTAATTGACTTCTAATCAATACAATTAGCAGTTATATTGAAGAATCAGCTGTTTCTACCTCTGTTTCTTGTAATTCCGCACCTGAAACAAAGTTGAACACCTCTGAACGACTCATTCGGGTCAGATCACAATCCTACAAGTGGTATCAGAGCTCAGGAGGAGGAATTCTGCAAAGATTAGCTGGAATTCATCGAGTTTTCTTACTTCTACACCTTCTTTCTTCAATTCAGAAAGTTTTAACAGTCAAAATTAGATCAAAATTTCACAGATCATAGACAATTAGACATTAACAAACCCTGGAAAGTTTCAGACCTAAATACGAACTAAAAATGGATCAAACTACCTTCGGACTAGGTTTCGCTTATTCGGACATTAGGAAGGGGTTTCACTGATTTGTACACTTGGTTTTGCTCTTGTGTCACAATTTGAGGGGTTTCGCTTTTAGTTCACACTAGGTTTCGCTCTAGTGGACATTATTATTTGAGATTTCGCTCTTAGGTGCAACACAGGTTTCGCTCCAAGTGCAAATTAGGGTTTCGCTCATTTGATCTTAGGAGTTTCGCTTTTAGGATCTTAAGGGTTTCGCTCTTGTGTTCAATATCTGGTTTCGCTTTTAAGATCTCTGAGATTTTTCTCTTGTGAACAACATTCTATTTCGCTCATAAGGATTCATTAGGTTTCGCTCAAAAGGTCATCTGGAACACTATTTCGCTTTTAAGGACTTCTGGGGTTTCGCTCTTAGTGCACAAATCTCCTGGTTTCGCTTATTTGTCACTGATCTTGAAAAACGTGCTAAGTCTTCATGGATACCGAGTTCTACAAAGGGTTTGCAACACCGTCTACTCCGGCTGCTATTGCTCAAGCTATGAATCTTGAGAATGAGACGGGAACCACCCAAAAGCCCCTGAAATTGATGAGTATTGAAGAATACTACGAGTGGAAAGATAGATTCGAGAACTGGGTTCAGGCAAATCATCTTAGATCTTGGGAATGTATATTGAAGAAATACGTGTTACCTCGAACAGATTTGCAAGTTCTCAAACAGTTAACAGAATTTACGGATCAAGAACGAGTTATGTACAAAGCAGAAAAGATGATGATCAGTCTGCTTCAACAAGCTATCAAGGAAGACATCTTTATTCTGTTACAGCATGACAAAACTGCAAAGTCAATCTGGGATGCACTTAAAGTCAAATTCGAGGGTAGCGAGAATATGATAAAGAGCAAAAAGGCGATGCTAAAGAAAGAGTTTGAATTGTTCAGCAGCTTACCGGAAGAGGATACAAAGAAGCTGATCGAACGATACTGCCACCTAGTGCGATCAATGTCAATGTTAAGTATTACTAAAGATAGTGAAGAGTGGGTAGATAAGCTTGCTGATGCGTTACCACAGAAAGAGTGGGGAACGTATTTGATGATTTTGAAAAATACAGGTGTTTATGATGGGTTGACAATCTCACAGTTCATTGAAAAGATTGAGATTCAGGATCTGGAACAGCAGAAGATTGCTAGGATGAACAGTCCGAGTGGTCAACAGGACGTGAAGATGTACTACAAGGGTAGCATTCTAGTTCCAGAAGCTGAGAGAAGTCCGAAAATCCAGACTGCATTCAGTGCTGGTGATTCAACTGAGAAAACGAATCAGACTTCCAACAAAAGCAGCAGTGGATTCTCATCATTTCCAAGTGTCAATCCTAAAGAGTCAAATACAAGCTTTCAGTCTCAAGGCACAAAGACAGGAAATGGTTTTGTGATTCAATGCAACATCGCTCTAAATCTTCCAGAAGGTCAAAAATTTTCGGAGGAAACTGCTAAAGACCACATGGCACTTCTTGGTTCAGTGTTACTATCTTATGAAGGTCTTGTTGCTGGTCGGATCAGGAATCCTATGCTCACCAAAGAGGATTACGATCAGATAGACGCTGAAGCGATGGAACTAATGGATATCAAATGGTGTCTTGCTAGTGTTCTTAGGCGTGCTGAAAAGTTCAAGACAATTACCAGGAGAAATGACTTTCTTGATGCTCATGTTTCTACTTTAGGTTTTGATAAATCTAAAGTTACTTGTTTTCGATGCAGGGAGAAAGGCCATTTCAAGCGGGTGTGTAAGGGAAGAGAAGCTAGTGGTGCTCAGAATCCATTCGGAAAAGACGACTACTACCGGAAAGCCATTTATCAGCAGGTTGGTTAATCACAAGATTCACAGACGGCTCATGGTAGGAAGATTGAGGATTCAAAGAGAGCATGTTTAGTAGATTTCAGCTGGAGCAATTACATATCATCTGACAGCAAAGCATGTGTAGTTGATCAAGATGATGAAAGACTACCTGAAGGCTTCAGCTGGGATATGTTTATGGATTAAAATGGTGATTACAAAGCTTTCATCGCCAAGATTGTGAGAGAACCAGACATGTTTGCCACATGGATGAAGTCTATTGGTGAAACTGTGAAGTCTGTTGCTTCTGATGAAAGTTCACTTAGTGGTGATGATAGTTCACAGAGTTCAGATGAAAATGTACAAAATGATGTGAACTCAGAAAAAGAAGCTGTTTTTGATCAACCACCATCTGTGTTTGATGTATCAGATGTTGTTTCTGAAAAATCTATACAGTTTGATCTGTCACCTGTTGAAAGCAATAGTGATGATGAGGAGGAGAAACATATTAATATTGCTAAATCTCATCTTTCACCTGAAAGTTTTCATTTCTATTTTGCAGATCGCATGGAAAAGTTTAAGGAAAAAAGAGCTGCAAAAGAGCAAATGGAAATTAAGACTGAAAGTGATGCTGAGGAGACAGTTAAAACTAAACAGGTGATTGAAGAAAAGATGTCTGAAGTAGAAAAGATGGTTGAAGTGGTGAAAACAATCGAAGTTGAAAAGATTGTTGAAGTTGTCAAGCCTTGCGAGAAATGTTTGGAAGCCTGCAAGGAATGTGCAGCAAAGAATGATATAATTGCTGAATATGAGAAGAAGAAGAAGGAGCATGTTGGTGCAGTTGTCTGTCGACTACATCTTAGTTCGAGTCTTACGCTAGGGCTGATTACAGAGTGATCGGAAATCAAGAAACACATAAGTATAGTTAGGTCCGCTTTTATGTCAAAGGTGGAGGTCCGCTTATGTGTCACTTGTTAGGTCCGCTTTTGTGTCATTGGTTAGGTCCGCTTATACGGACATAGGAGGTCAGCTTTTATGTCAGGTCCGCTTATACGGACATGGTAGGTCCGCTTTTATGTCAGGTCCGCTTATACGGACATGTCCATAAAAGCGAACCCATATGTCTATATATAGGGACCATATGAGCGGATCTAAGTGTGTGTTTTTGAAGGTGTAACGGCGAAGCCCTGCCGATTTGTCTCCAGAACGTGTATAATTGTCAATAAATCAATAAAAGAGACGTTAAATAGTGAAATCAAGCTTTACGAAGACCGAATCAATGAATTCCGCCTCTGATTCTGTCTAAGCGCTCTTCTGATCGACTCGTCAGGTCGTCAAACGTTCCTACAAGTGATATCTCAGCTTGAAAATGAAGCTAAGAATTCAAGAAACAAGATTGATGAACTTGAGAAGAAATTGATAGGTTTTGTGACTGCATCAGACAGTTTGAAGTTTCCCTGTCCAAAACCAATTAATTCAGTTGACGATGTCAAAAACTTTGATAATGTCAAAGTTGAAGATTGTGATGTAAAATCTGATGATGAAAAAAACTGAAAAACAAAAATTGTTTTTAAATTTAAAAGAAAAATTTCAGAAAACTGTTCTACAATCGACTGAAAAGGTGAATGTTCTAAACAGAAACCTTTAAAGAAGAAAGTGGAACAGAAACAAAAAGATAATAAAAGTTCATCAGATCGATCATCCAATCAAAAGAAAAAATTACAAAAAGTAAAAAATGAAAATTCAAAAATTGTTGATAATAAGTGGTGCAGGTCGAACCACAGTGCTTCAAAGCCAAATTCAGCAAATTTGAGAAAAGAATATCACCAAGCCAGACAATGCTATGATCTGAGCGTTTTGTGTGAAGGTGGTACCTGGTACGATAACAGAGTGTGTTACAGCTGCGGATATCACGGACACATTGTTGTTAACTGCCAGTATTGGAGTTATGAGACCAGGAGGTGCTTTAACTGCAACATCAAAGGTCACATTGCCAGAGATTGCCCAAGGAAATCAAGTGAAAGATTGAGGGTTAATTCTCAGAAAGTGGCAAAGATTCCAGCCAAGATCAAGCCCCATGAACAGAAGGTTCAAAAACCTAAAGTTCAAGAACAGACAATTCAAGAAAAGAAAGTTAAACTTTCACAGGGGCAGAAAGACAGACTGAGGAAAAAGAGGAAGAAGGCGAGAGAGTATTTGGATAAGATTTTGTCCTCGGGTTCATCCGTTGGAAAGAATAAAAGTTCTGATGAATCAACTCCCTCGGCTGAAAAGTCAAGCAAGATGAATTCATCAAATACAAATCTGAGGACAAAAGAGGAGAAGAAGAAGAAAAAAGTGAAGTTTTCACTTCCCGGCGATGAATCTGACTCATCAAAGTCAGACAAGCCATCTGCAGGCAATGATTCTGGTTCGTCAAAGCCAGAGGAGCCATTGGTTGAGGTAAAATTGTCGAAAACACCCAAGGCTGGTCGGGCTTGGGTGGATCTTTTTAAATGAAAAACCTGACTTGCCGGAGCTCCCAGGTTGGTAAGCGTGGAGCATGAATCGGCATCTTTCTTAAAATTTTATTCGTTAACGTCATTCATTCAAAAGGTAAAAGGTTTGTTTGTGATTGATTCAAGTGGTTCAGATTTTGAATCAGATCAATCCTACAAGTGGTTAATCAAGGTCATTAAATTGAACTTGAGTTAACTACATGATTTGATCCCCAGTATCTACAAATGATTGGTAAACAAACTAAGTTTTCCGGAAAAACCATTTTGATTAAAACAAACTTAAGTGTTTTGAGATCACAATGGGAAAATAGTTTGTTGTGAGGGGGAGTTCTGATTGGTTATGCCAGGTGGATGGAGAATTGAAGTGATTCTCATCAAGTTGTCAACTTTGTATAGTTTGTTTCAAATTTTCCCAGAAAATCAAAATTGAAACATATTTTGATTTTAGGGGGAGAAAAATTTAAAAAATCAGAAAATTTGAAAATGTCAAAAACATTGAAAAATTTAAAAAATGAGTTTTAAGTGCGAATAGGGGAAATGATAGTACATCAGCTAGACTGGCACAGTACGCTAAAGATTTGTAATGTATAAATGCAATTAAGCAGTCTCGCTAAAGATGTGTCGGTAGGTTTTCACAAAATTAGTAGATCAGTTTGGGATATAAACATAAATTTCACTTGTGTTTATGTGGGGAACACCTCCAGGATATATAGGTAACCCCTGAAATCTTGTTTGAAGGGTCCCGTATTCTGAGATACTAGGTCTTTATGCTCAGTGATATCTGGGGTATTATCCCGGGACTTCTGCTGTATGGAAGTACTGACCTAGTCCCCGGATAATACTTTCTGCAAAAAGCTTTGAAATACAAGCTCGCCCTGAGCAATCTGATTAAACAATAAAATTGATAATCTTTGCTGTTGTAATAAAAGATCCTCTAAAGGGGACCCACCTAAAGTCGAAGCCGTCATCTCTCTGCGTATACGGAAGTATCGACTTGAGCTCTCACGGCCCTCGCACATAACCCCTTAACAGATATCAGCTGTGGTATATTCACCTGTAAGACTGAATACTGGGGTCTGGATACGGGAGTATATACTGAGGTGGGACACATGTAGATGTTTAAGTTCTAAAACACTAAATCTGTATCCCGAACAGGTTGAACATTTTGTGAGAATTTAAGTAGATCAATATATCGACAATCAACGCGAACTGTTTGAAAGCTTAAAATGAAATAACAGCTTAACGGTGCTAGTGTCTAGTCAGCAGCTGATATGATCCTCTTGCACGAACTCACAAAAATATGTTTGTATATATTTCATTTCTGCATTTTAATTGTTGTTATTGCATTTGTGTTTCACGTTTGAGAAATCCAAAAAGATTTTCAACAACTGATGTTGGAGAGCTGAAATTCAAAATCTCAAAGGCTAAACAAGATGAATAGTTGGTTTGGTTAAAGTGATTTGAAATGATTAATCAGATTTTGGAAAGTTTAATAAATTGTTAAATGTGAAGAATTCTTGAATATTCTTAAATGATTAGTTAATTCATTAAGTTGAATCACAATTGTGTTTGTGTGTGATAGATTGTTTGAGTTGTGCAGGTTTCTGATCCTGTTGCTACGGAAAGCCAGGAGATACATCAGAACCTGAGAAGAAGTTTGAATTGATAAAGCCAGGAATTGATTTCAATGGTGATAACGATTTCCAGACGGCGATCCCAGCATGATGATAGGGGGAGTCTGATGAAAATTAGAGCCAGAGAAAGATCCAGGTACATAATTCCAGGAAGAGTTCCTGAAGAAGACTGATCGAAATCGATAATGTCATGTTGAAGACTCTCACTGAAGATTCCGTCAACATTCAAGGGGGAGTCTGTTGGTGCAGTTGTCTGTCGACTACATCTTAGTTCGAGTCTTAGGCTAGGGCTGATTACAGAGTGATCGGAAATCAAGAAACACATAAGTATAGTTAGGTCCGCTTTTATGTCAAAGGTGGAGGTCCGCTTATGTGTCACTTGTTAGGTCCGCTTTTGTGTCATTGGTTAGGTCCGCTTATACGGACATATGAGGTCAGCTTTTATGTCAGGTCCGCTTATACGGACATGGTAGGTCCGCTTTTATGTCAGGTCCGCTTATACGGACATGTCCATAAAAGCGAACCCATATGTCTATATATAGGGACCATATGAGCGGATCTAAGTGTGTGTTTTTGAAGGTGTAACGGCGAAGCCCTGCCGATTTGTCTCCAGAACGTGTATAATTGTCAACAAATCAATAAAAGAGACGTTAAATAGTGAAATCAAGCTTTACGAAGACCGAATCAATGAATTCCGCCTCTGATTCTGTCTAAGCGCTCTTCTGATCGACTCGTCAGGTCGTCAAACGTTCCTACAGAGCAGTTACTGTTCAACCTTAACTATGTGAAAGAATCTTATGATGTCTTGAACAAAACAGTAACTGGCCTCCAAAAGACAAACACTGAAAGAGAACAAGCACTGACGATGATGAATGCAGTCATGATGACAAAGCAGAAAGCTATCAACTTCTACATCGAAGAAAGTACTAAATGGAAGCAAGAGTTGGAGACAGAGAAGATCGAGAATGAGAGAATCAGACGCTTATCGCAGAGTTATTCTAGTTCTGATTATCTTATTGATCGTATTTACCCAACTTTTGCAGGAATGGAAGCTTTTCAAGACGAGAATCTGAAGAAGAAAGACTGTGGTAAGAAACCAACCGTTAGATATAACAAGTGTCCGCCTCCAATTTGGGAAGGGTATTCTCCTAGAAAACCAAACGAGGAGCAACTTGACAAGGCGGTCAATATTAAGCTTAAAACCGACACAACTGACGAATTACTAGAAAACATTGATGTCACGTTCACCTCGTCTGACACTGATCATGAGTCTGAGTTAATCAAAAAGGTGGTCGATCAGGTGTTAGATACTGATGAGGAGTCCGAGTCAAAATCAGAGTCTGGAGGGTCAAGTTCGTCTGTCAACAGTCAAAATTCGTCGGTTAAACGGTCTTATACTAAAGAATTTTTATTATCAAAAGCAAATTTGAATGATGAAACATTTGAAGTAGCATACACTTTAAATGATTCTGGCAAATTATACTCTGACAAAGAGTTTCCAATTAGAAGTGTTCGTTTTGAAAGGATCAAAAAGGTTTTCAAAATGACAGAAATTAAAATTTCTGAAATAAAAGATTTTAATCTTACTGAAAAACCTAAAAAGTACACTTCAAGAGTTCAGCAACGTTTAAACAAGAAAAAAGGCTTCAATTCTGGTTCGGGTTCTCAAAAGAAGCCAAACCAAAATCGTAGCTACAAAAAGAAAGGTCTCGGCTTTATTCCATCAGAAAATGATAAAAATTTGAAAAATTCTAAAACAAAAACTGAATTTGTTTCAGGAGGAAGTTCTGAGGATGAGCAGAAGAAACCGTTTTGGAGACAGTCAAACCAAGAGTTTCTTGCTGAGAGGAGGAAGAATGGAACTAAAGTGTTTCATCAAAAGGAGACTCGTACCTATTACAAATGCAATGAAGTTGGTCACATTGCATGGAACTGTTCGAAAAATGCTAAGACAAAACAGGGAGTTTCTAACAAGTTGAAAGAAAAGATTGTTGATGTTGAACCACCAACCGAAAAACTTAAAGTTTTTGAAAATTCAACTTATGAGGTTGGTGAGTGTTCTAAGAAAAATGTTTTTAAATAGAAAGCTGAAAACAACCAAGTATGGGTTGTTAAAAAGGTAAGTGAAAAAGTCGGCGATGAATCTGGTTCCACAAAGCCAGAAGAGCCACAAGATGAGGTGAAGATTTCAGTGAATGATGATGACTTTCCATCACTGAAATTTGAGGAGATTAAAAAGAAAGTTGGTAAAACTGAGATCTCGAATCAGTTTTATAATGAGAAAAAAGAATTTGATGTCGAGAAAACATTCAACGGGAATGTTAAAAAGATTTTTGGGAAAATGTTGAGTGGGAAAGCAAAGGGGGTTAAAGATTTTTATGCTACTAAAAAGGCAACTTACAACCCCACTGCGCAAGAACTGAAAGCCATCAAGTCTGAGAAGACTTGGATGGAAGTTTGCTTCCCATAATAGTCTAAGGGCTATGCCGGAGATCCCAAGTTTATATCATGGATCAGGAATCGGCATCTTTCATATAGTTCATGATTGAAGAGTTTGTATGAAAATTGATTGAGTTGTTGTAATTTTTACAGGTGAAGGACTATGCCGGAGCTTCCAGGTTGATAAGTGAGAAGCAGGAATCGGCATCTTTGTGATCAATTTTACAAGTGGTAAACTGGTGATATAGACGTAACATTCCTACAACTGGTATTGCTTGGTTATTTTTACAAGTGATATTATTTTGGAGATAATTACAAGTGGTACAGAGGTTTTTGCACTGCAAATGGTAAATCAGGGACATTAACTTGTACTTGATTTACTAACATACTCATGGTTGATGTAGAGATTGATGAGCCACATCCCCGGTTTTAACAAGTGGTAAACCTGTAAATGATTTTTATCAAACCTACAAGTGGTTAAAACAAACTCTTTTTCCGGAAAAATCATTTTGATTAAAACAAACTTAAGTGTTTTGAAATCTAAAATGAGAAAATGGTTTGTGATAGGGGGAGTTCGGATTGTTTATGCCAAGAGAATGGCGAATTGATGCGATTCGATGTCGGTTGTCAAAGTTTTTGTATAGTCTGGGTTGAGTTATATGTTTCAAGTGAGTTTAGAGTTTAGTTGTTTTCAATTTTTCTTTAATGTGTTTGCATTTTAGGGGGATTAGAAATTTTTCAGAAAATCCAAAAACATTAGAAAATTGAAAAATACAAAAACATGATAAAATTCAAAAACGAGTTTTGTTGTCAAAAGATGTAGGATCGTTTTCCGACCTGACGAGTCGTTCAGAAGAGCGCTTAGACTAATTCAGAGGCGGAATTCATTGAACTAGTCTTTGTAAAGCTTGATTTCACTACTTAACGTCTCCTTTATTGATTAACTGTCAAATTACAAGTTCTTGGAGACAAACGGGCAGGGCTTCGCCGTTACACCTTGAAAAACACACACCAGAATCGCTCATCTGGACTCCTATATATAGGCACACAGGATCGCTTATATGGACATGTCCATATAAGCGATCCACTCATCATGTCACATAAGCGATCCATCTTAGTGACAGATAAGCGATCCAAACCATCTACCCTATAAGCGACCCTATTCAATACAAGATTTCTCGTTTTCCGTTCATTATACACTCAGCCCTACCCTAAGACTCGAACGAAGATGTAGTCGACAGACAACTACACCAACAGACTCCCCCTTGAATGTTGACGGAATCTTCAGTGAGAGTCTTCAATCATTCCCAGCTCTTCAATCTTGTTCGGTCTTCTTCAGGAACTCTGCCTGGAATCAAATCTTCTTCAGAAATTCCTTCCTGAAATCATATGCCAGGATCTTTCTCTGGCTATAACTTTCATCAGACTCCCCCTATCATCATGGCTGGGATCTCTGTCTGGAAATCGTTATCACCATTGAAATCAACTCCTGGCTTTCTCTGTTTAAGCTCTTCTCTGGTTCTGATGTGTCTCCTGGCTATTTGTAGCAACAGGATCAGAAATCTGCAAAACTCAGACACACTATCACAATACAACACAATTGTGATTCAACTTAATGAATCAACTAATCATTTGATACTTTTTACAATTAAACACTGATCACAAATTTGAAACATTCCAATTTCTGATTCAACCTAATGAATCATTTTAAACATTTCAAACTACTTAACCAACCTGTCTGTTCATCAAGTTTAGCCTTTGAGATTTTGAAAATCAGTTCTTCAACATCAGTTGTCGAAAATCTTTTTGGATTTTCAAATCATGAAACATAAATGCAAAGACAGAAATTTAAATGCAAAACAAACATATTTTTGTGAGTTTGTGCAAGAGGATCATATCAGTGTTTGAGACACATCACAAGCACCGTTAAGCTTCTAATAGTTTTAAGTTCTAAACGATTCACGTAGATTGACGATATAGTTGTCCTCTTAAATTTTCATACAATTTTCAATCTATTCAGGATACTATTTAAGTGTTTTATGAACTTAGTTCAATTCATGTGTCCCACCTCTTGAATATACTCCCGTATCCAGAATCCCAATATTCAGTCTTACAGGTATGAATACTACAATGATGTCTGTACATAAATTAGGGGAAAGATGCGAGAACTGAGGGATCTCAGGTCAGAACTTCCGTTCAGCAGAGAGATATCAGCTTCGACTTAACAGTGTGTCCCCTTTAGAGGATCTTTTTAGCTACAACAGATGATTATCAATTTTATTGTCTAATCAACTGAGGGCTTTATGCTATGTTTCAAGCATTTTACGGAAAGTATTAGCCAAGGACTAGGTCAGAACTACCGTTCAGCAGAAGTCCCGGAATAATACCCTAGACATCATAGAATATAAACACCTAGTATATCAGAATACGAGACCTCTCAAACGAGATTTCAGGGGTTACCTATATATCCAAGTAGTGTTCCCCACGAATTTCACAAGTTTGAAATTTTAAATTTATATCCCGAATAAATCTACTAAATGTACAAAAATCTATCGTCACATCATCAGTGAGACCGTTTATCACATTTGACATTACATTTCTTTAGCGTGCTGTGATAGTTCACTGATTTACTATCATTTCCTCTTATTTCGCAACACAACTCAGTTTTAATTTTTCAATGTTTTTGACATTTTCAAATTTTCTGATTTTTTTAAATTTTTCTCCCCCTAAAATCAAAATATGTTTCAATTTTGATTTTCTGGGAAAATTTGAAACAAACTATACAAACATGACAACATGATGAGAATCACATCAACTCTCCATCCACTTGGCATAAACAATCAAAACTCCCCCTCACACCAAACTGTTTTCCCATAATGATTTCAAAACACTTAAGTTTGTTTTAATCAGAATGGTTTTTCCGGAAAATAAGTTTAGTTACTTTTACCTTTTGTACAAATGGGGCAAAATCATCACATTGTTTACCAATTTCATGAATGATACTTAAATCAAGTTCAAATTAATGACCTTGATTTAACCACTTGAAAGATCAACTGGTTCTCGTTCTGAACCATTTATAACATCTACCTACATACAACCACTTGTAGATTTAGCAATTAAGCTTATCAAACCTATTTTTCAACCAATTACCATCTTTTGGTTGAATTCTCAAGGTGCCGATTCCTACTCCTCGCTTACAAACCTGGGAGTTCCGGCAAGTCCTGAAAAACTTCAAACACAGATTTAGAAAGATGCCGATTCATGATCCACAATACCATCTTGGGATCTCCTGTCACACCCCCAAAATCCCACCTGCGGAGTACTACCGCTTGGAGGCGTGACTGACCAGGATCCAGCCACCAATCATACTGAACAAGCATATAAGTAGTTATATAAGTTTAGCCATCACGATTGGTGTTTCAAAACAAACAAGTTAAGTTGCAAGCGGAAGCATAAGTTTAAAGCTATAACATAAGTTCCAAAAGTTTCAAGTTTAACATAGTCTTGTAGCAATCCTTGTCCCACAACGATCCTCCTCCATGCAAGCTCCAGTTGAGTACCTATGGTCCTGCAAAGCATGTAGTAACGAGTCAACAACTAGTTGAGTGAGTTCACGGGTGGGCGTTCGTTTTAGTTGTTTCGAAAACAGTTTACTTTATCTGGCATCCTGCCGTAGGGGTTACCCCATAGTTTAAAAAAAAACGTGACCTGTTCATTCCCAGTTACTTCGGCACTCCGGCCGTGGGGGCTACCCCATGATAGTTATCAGGCATTTCGGCCGTGGGGGCTACCCCATGCGTACACTAGACTCGTTACCGTATCGACTGCTGACTGTAGTCATGTTTATGTGCCCTGAAAACATCAATGTCTATCATCATTGACGTGCCCCAGATCCATTAGTTCACGCCCGTCCTCTGTGGCACGGTGTGAGGCTTGTCAGACCTAAATAGCGCTATCTAACTAATGACCCGCTCGCCATTGGCCCGGCGATTAGTCGATACAAAAAGGAGGGACTTCGTGATAGAGTTTTAGTCTAGTACGTTTATCCGTCCGTCCGGACGAGGAATCACATTCCTGAACCACTTACGTCCTACCCAAGGAGGACGAGGAAACCACGTTCCTTAACCCCGTTCCCAACCCAGGGAATCCCATGCTTTGTAGAGGGTGTGAACTCACCTTGGTTTGCTCGGCAGTTACTCACAGAAAGTCAATCAAGTTGCAAGTAGTCAATAACGTCCTAACACGGATATCACTTATAATCAGATTCGAACCAAGTAGTGCACAGATGTTCAACACGTTTGGCAAGCACATTTAGCAGTAACAGTTCACAGTATTCTAAATCAACAGTAGCACATACGGTTCACAAGTTCAGCCCAACTACTTAGGCCCAAAGCAGTTAACACAGAAGCCCATCAGTCTGGCCCATTTATCCAAGGCCCAAAAGTGTGGTCTCGAGTCGCAACCGGACTCGCAAGCATGGTCTCGAGTCATGCTGTGTGTTGATCATGGATGGTTGCGAGTCGCAACCGGTGTCGCAACCATGGTTTCGGTTCATCATGCTGAGGTCTCGAGTCGCAACGGGACTCGTAACCTGTGGTCTCGGCTTGTCCTGTTATGGTTGCGAGTCGCAACCGCGTGGTCTCGAGTCATCACGCTGTGGTTGCGAGTCGCAACCGGGTGATTGCGAGTCGGTAGCAGTCATTTTCACGATCAGGTGCTGATGCAGATATAGTCAGATTAATGGTACAATATAGTCAGGCCCAAATCAGGAAATAACCAATAGAATCCCACTAACATATTTCCTAATCAGGCTATTAGTCAAAGATGTATCAAAATCACAAGGGTTTTCAATCTTCAAACTATCATTCAAAGTGTTCTTCACATATTCAAACTCATATTCAACAAGTTCATAACATATTAATCACTTATTCATCCTTTGTTCAAGCAAACTCATGAACCATAATGAAACATACTTTAACATATTCATCAAAACATCTCAAAAATCATATCTACACCTATCCGATTAGCATGATACAACACATAAACAAACCGGTTTTTCATAATCATCAATACTCAAGGGTTTGTGTCATATTTGGTCACAAGATATCATAAGTTCCTTAACAACACATTTCAACACCAAAACATAAAACTTCAAAACATAACATGAACACACTATTACTAAGCATTCATCCATAGTCATCAAGAAATACTAACAATAACTATTATCTCATGCACTTTATCATACATCTCAAAGCACAACAAGATTAACCATAAACATGAGAGATACTAACCGGTTGGTGAGGTGTGTGTGTGTGTGTCGATCCAAAGTCCAAATCCGAGAGTTTCTTGTGTCAGCCGAGTGGATCCGAGAGTCTTGGAGGTGTGTTTGTGTGCTTAAGGCTTAGAGAGAAAAGTAGGAGAGTGTGTGGGTGTAATGTTCAACAAATGGTAACAAATAACTAAGGTGTGGTTTATATATAGGCTAGTTCCAAGTGGTGCACCCTTAGTGGGTTTCGAGTGGGGGTTTACGGCCCAAAGGCCCAACCGGCCAAAGGTTCTCGGCCCAAGTCCACTCGAGACCTCATGGTCTCGAGTCGGGTTCTTTGTTGTTTCGTGTCGGGTTCTCGGTTCACATATAACACGTACACAAATATATACAATACACACATAACAAAGCACTTATCACATAAAAAGGTTTACGTTATCATTTTAACTAGTCACATAACGTACAAGCAAGTTACACCGAAAAGTTCTAAATTTCGAGTTGTCACATCATCCCCAAGTTGAAAGAAATTTCGTCCCGAAATTTGATGGCACTCACTGAGGAAGCTAGTCAAGTTGCATGGTTTTCCCGGTTATCCTGGGGTGTCACATCCACCCCCCGTTGATCTGGAATTTCGTCCCGAAATTCCGTAGCTTCAGCCTCAGTAGCGTTTGTACTGTTCTCAAACAGTTGGGGATACTTTTGTTTCATCCGATCTTCGCGCTCCCAGGTAAACTCTGGGCCGCGACGTGAGTTCCAACGAACTCGAACAAGAGGTATTCTAGTGCTCTTGAGGACCTTAACATCCCGGTCCGTGATCTCGACAGGTTCTTCGACGAATTTCAACTGTTCGTCGATCGTGAGTTCCTTCAGAGGAACCACGTGCGTCTCATCTGACAGACACTTCTTCAGATTTGACACATGGAAAACGTTGTGAACTGCACCGAGTTCTGCTGGTAATTTCAGTCTGTAGGCCACTTTGCCTATTTTCTCAAGGATTTCAAAAGGTCCAACGTATCGTGGGTTGAGTTTGCCGCGTTTACCAAAACGAACCACACCCTTCCAGGGTGAAACTTTGAGTAATACCCGCTCCCCAACCTGGAGCTCAAGTGGTTTCCTGCCCTTATCGGCGTAAGCCTTCTGACGGTCACGAGCCGCCGCCATGCGTTGTCGTATTTGAGCAATCCGCTCAGTAGTGTCTACCACATGTTCTGGACCAGTGATCTGACTATCCCCCACCTCTGCCCAACAGAGGGGTGACCGGCATTTACGTCCGTACAATGCCTCAAACGGAGCAGCTTTAATGCTGGTGTGGTAGCTGTTATTATACAAGAATTCCACGAGTGGCAGATGCCTTTCCCAGCTGTTGCCAAAGTCGATTACGCAAGCGCGAAGCATGTCTTCCAATGTCTGAATAGTGCGTTCGGACTGCCCGTCCGTCTGTGGGTGATATGCTGTGCTCATATCTAAACGTGAGCCAAAAGACTTGTGCATTGCCTGCCACAGTTCTGAAGTAAAACGTGCATCCCGATCAGAGATAATAGAAGTGGGCACCCCGTGCCTCGAAACAACTTCCTTGAGGTATATCTCCGCCAGAGTGGAGAACTTATCTGTTTCTTTAATTGCCAAAAAGTGTGCGGACTTCGTGAGTCGATCCACGATCACCCAGATAGTATCGTTTCCGCGCTGTGATCTAGGTAGGCCAGTAACGAAATCCATGGAAATCTGCTCCCATTTCCATTGTGGTATCTCTGGTTGCTGAAGTAGGCCTGAGGGTTTCTGATATTCCGTCTTGACTCGCGCACAAGTCAAACACTTGCTGACGTAAGTTGCTATGTGGGCCTTCATGCTAGGCCACCAATACGTAGTTTTAATATCGTGGTACATCTTGTCCGAACCAGGGTGTACCGAGTAGCGAGATTTGTGCGCTTCATCCATCACAAGCTCTCGTAAGTCGCCATAGAGTGGGACCCAAATGCGTCCTGTTACATAATAAGCACCGTCTTCCTTCTGTTCTAAGCGTTGCCTTGACCCGCGTAGGGCTTCGGCTCTAATGTTCTCTGGTTTCAGTGCTTTTATCTGAGCAGCTCGTATTTGCGAAGGTAGACTAGAATGGATCGTGAGTTGTAGAGCTCTTACGCGCTTAGGCGTAGTGTCCTTTCGACTGAGGGCGTCTGCCACAACATTGGCCTTGCCCGGGTGATACCTGATAGAGCACTCGTAATCATTTAGCAGTTCGACCCATCGTCGCTGCCGCATATTCAGTTCCTTCTGCTTGAATATGTGTTCTAAACTTCTGTGGTCGGTGTAGATGGCGCACTTGGTTCCGTACAGGTAATGCCGCCATAACTTAAGTGCGAAAACAACAGCTCCCAGCTCTAAATCATGCGTAGTGTAGTTCTTCTCGTGGACTTTGAGTTGTCGTGAGGCGTAGGCTATGACTTTATCTCGTTGCATCAATACACAACCAAGACCCTGAATTGATGCATCACAGTAAACCACAAAATCATCTGTGCCTTCTGGCAGTGAAAGGATAGGTGCACTGCAAAGTCTATCCTTCAGATGCTGAAAAGCCAACTCTTGTGCATTTCCCCAATGATAAACAACGCCTTTCTGCGTTAGCAAGGTGAGAGGCTGCGCAATCTTAGAAAAATCCTTAATGAATCTCCTGTAGTAACCTGCCAATCCCAAAAATTGGCGAATTTCCTTTGGTGTGCGGGGCGCAGGCCAGTTCTTAATAGATTCCACTTTGGATGGATCAACGTGAATCCCATCCTTGTTCACCACATGCCCTAGGAAATGGACTTCACGAAGCCAGAAGTCGCATTTCGAGAATTTTGCGTAAAGCTGTTCCTTCCGAAGGAGTTCCAAAATAAGTCGTAGATGTTGTTCGTGCTCTTCTTTGCTCTTAGAATAGATCAGGATGTCGTCGATGAAGACTATAACAAACTTATCCAGGTATGGCTTGCAAAGTCGGTTCATCAAATCCATAAAAACTGCCGGTGCGTTTGTCAGCCCAAACGGCATGACCAAAAACTCATAGTGCCCGTATCGAGTCCTAAAGGCCGTCTTAGAGACATCCTCTTCTCGAACTCTCAACTGGTGATATCCCGATCTCAGATCGATCTTCGAATAGTAGCTCGACCCCTGCAACTGGTCGAACAAGTCGTCAATACGCGGTAGAGGATAACGATTCTTCACAGTCACCTTGTTGAGTTCGCGATAGTCGATACACATTCTGAAGGTACCATCCTTCTTCTTCACAAAAAGTACTGGAGCTCCCCAAGGCGATGAGCTAGGACGAATAAAACCCTTATCCAAGAGTTCTTGTAGTTGCGTGGAGAGTTCTTCCAACTCTGATGGTGCCAAACGATAAGGTGCACGGGCTACAGGCGCAACTCCAGGAGCTAGATCAATCTGAAACTCGACTTGGCGATGGGGCGGAAGACCAGGTAATTCCTCAGGGAATACCTCAGGATAGTCGCGTACAACGGGAAAATCTTCTAGCTTCTTCTCCTTTTCTGTGGTATCAGTAACTAGAGCCAAAATCGCAGTGTGGCCCTTTCGTAAGCATTTCTGGGCTTTAAGAAGAGAGATGATGTTCTCAACAGCACTTCTCTTGTCGCCACGAATCATGAGAGGTTCACTACCTAAACCAGGAATACGAACGATCTTCTCGTTACAAAGAATCTCTGCTCGGTGTTGGGATAACCAATCCATCCCAATGACAACGTCGAAACTACCCAAGACAATAGGAATAAGATCAATAGAGAAGGTCTGGTTAGCGAGAATAAGCTGGCAACCCTTGACTACGTGTGAGGCTTCCAAACTCTTACCGTTAGCTAGCTCTACAGTGTGCTTGTCGCTCAGGGGTGTAGGAATACGCTTAAGCATCTTACTAACTTCTAGTGACACATAGCTAGTATCGGCACCCGAATCAAATAAGACTGTAACATAAAAGTCGTCGAGAAGGAACTTACCCGTCACCACGTTGGGATCATTCCTTGCTTCACCTTGACCAATCACGAACACTCGTCCCCTAGCACCATTGTTGTTGTTGTTGTTCCCATTGTTACCATTCCCCTGATTGTTGTTGTTTTGGTTCAGTTGGGGACAATCTTTCTTGAAGTGGCCTTCGGCTCCACACTGAAAGCACCCTTTGTTGTTACCCTGCTGCTGTCGCTGGTTCTGCTGAGATTGCTGACGATTCTGATTGACGGGGTATGCGCTCCTGCAATCCTTTGCAACATGACCAGGCTTGTTGCACCGATGACAGTTGCCCCTGGTGCATGGCCCACTGTGATGTAAGTTGCAACGATTGCACTTGGGGTGATTTCCTTTGTATCCATCATGACTTTGACCACCAGACGACTGCTGACTGGGGCTCTTGTGATCATCCGTCTTTCTCTGCTGAGACTGAGTTTGCACTGAAGTTGAACCCCTGCTTGAAGTTCCATCCCATTTCCGTTTATCCCCACTAGAAGCACCAGAAGTAGTTGCAGCACCTATACGCTTCGGTAACTTATTCTGCTCCACCGCCTGATCAGTGAGTCGGTGAGCCAACTGTACGACCTGTTGGATAGTAGTCAACCTCGCTGAAGTCACATGACTTTGGATCTCTGGCACCAAACCCTTGAGATAGAGTTCAATTCGCTTGTAGGGAGGATCCACCATAGTAGGACACAACAAGGCAAGCTCATGCGATCTCTTAGTGTATGCCTCAATCTCTGACCCCGACATCTTAAGATTGTAGAACTCATCTTCCAGTTTGTGAATGTCGTCACGACTGCAGTATTCCTCCCTGATCATTTCCTTGAAAGTTTCCCATGGGGTGGCGTTGGCAGCAACCAACCCTAACATCTGCACTTGAGCATTCCACCACGTGAGAGCCAAACCCTCGAGAGTACCAGTAGCATACTTCACCCTGCGCGCTTCAGGGCATTCACACATTTCGAACACAGACTCCAGTTTCTCAAACCAGTGTAGGAGACCTACTGCTCCTTCAGTGCCGCTAAAAGTTGTGGGTCGACAGTCCATAAAGGTCTTAAAAGTGCACACCGGTGCCTGAGCATATTGACCTATGGTAGGTGAAAGAAAGACAGAGTTTAACACAAAGGTTGGTTCACGAGAGTAGGACCCAAATGATCCTAGAACAATTTCGGACTGCAGGATATACCTCCTGCGTGTGCAGCTGCGAGCGCTGCGGCAACTCGTTCGTTGATCAGAGCCGTCAACTGGGCTTGTGTCATGTTAACGCGTCCAGACATGGTTCTTCATAATAAAAGCAATACGTGTGAGAGAGGTTCGCGAAAGCACGATAGTAGGACAGAGTAAGCACACACGCGTTCATACAACAGTAGTTATACTAATCAAGCATACCATGAGCAATGTACTTTGTAATCTAACAAGTAGGCAATATACGCACATCATGTTACCTAGAACGTCGAGCCTTGCATGAGGAGCGAAGTGTCGTTGTGGACCGTTGAGCACTAAACCGGTTATAGTCTGGTTTTAACAAAAACATTTCTCCTTTATTAAAACCAAGTTCACTATAACCAATGGCTCTGATACCAATCTGTCACACCCCCAAAATCCCACCTGCGGAGTACTACCGCTTGGAGGCGTGACTGACCAGGATCCAGCCACCAATCATACTGAACAAGCATATAAGTAGTTATATAAGTTTAGCCATCACGATTGGTGTTTCAAAACAAACAAGTTAAGTTGCAAGCGGAAGCATAAGTTTAAAGCTATAACATAAGTTCCAAAAGTTTCAAGTTTAACATAGTCTTGTAGCAATCCTTGTCCCACAACGATCCTCCTCCATGCAAGCTCCAGTTGAGTACCTATGGTCCTGCAAAGCATGTAGTAACGAGTCAACAACTAGTTGAGTGAGTTCACGGGTGGGCGTTCGTTTTAGTTGTTTCGAAAACAGTTTACTTTATCTGGCATCCTGCCGTAGGGGTTACCCCATAGTTTAAAAAAAAACGTGACCTGTTCATTCCCAGTTACTTCGGCACTCCGGCCGTGGGGGCTACCCCATGATAGTTATCAGGCATTTCGGCCGTGGGGGCTACCCCATGCGTACACTAGACTCGTTACCGTATCGACTGCTGACTGTAGTCATGTTTATGTGCCCTGAAAACATCAATGTCTATCATCATTGACGTGCCCCAGATCCATTAGTTCACGCCCGTCCTCTGCGGCACGGTGTGAGGCTTGTCAGACCTAAATAGCGCTATCTAACTAATGACCCGCTCGCCATTGGCCCGGCGATTAGTCGATACAAAAAGGAGGGACTTCGTGATAGAGTTTTAGTCTAGTACGTTTATCCGTCCGTCCGGACGAGGAATCACATTCCTGAACCACTTACGTCCTACCCAAGGAGGACGAGGAAACCACGTTCCTTAACCCCGTTCCCAACCCAGGGAATCCCATGCTTTGTAGAGGGTGTGAACTCACCTTGGTTTGCTCGGCAGTTACTCACAGAAAGTCAATCAAGTTGCAAGTAGTCAATAACGTCCTAACACGGATATCACTTATAATCAGATTCGAACCAAGTAGTGCACAGATGTTCAACACGTTTGGCAAGCACATTTAGCAGTAACAGTTCACAGTATTCTAAATCAACAGTAGCACATACGGTTCACAAGTTCAGCCCAACTACTTAGGCCCAAAGCAGTTAACACAGAAGCCCATCAGTCTGGCCCATTTATCCAAGGCCCAAAAGTGTGGTCTCGAGTCGCAACCGGACTCGCAAGCATGGTCTCGAGTCATGCTGTGTGTTGATCATGGATGGTTGCGAGTCGCAACCGGTGTCGCAACCATGGTTTCGGTTCATCATGCTGAGGTCTCGAGTCGCAACGGGACTCGTAACCTGTGGTCTCGGCTTGTCCTGTTATGGTTGCGAGTCGCAACCGCGTGGTCTCGAGTCATCACGCTGTGGTTGCGAGTCGCAACCGGGTGATTGCGAGTCGGTAGCAGTCATTTTCACGATCAGGTGCTGATGCAGATATAGTCAGATTAATGGTACAATATAGTCAGGCCCAAATCAGGAAATAACCAATAGAATCCCACTAACATATTTCCTAATCAGGCTATTAGTCAAAGATGGATCAAAATCACAAGGGTTTTCAATCTTCAAACTATCATTCAAAGTGTTCTTCACATATTCAAACTCATATTCAACAAGTTCATAACATATTAATCACTTATTCATCCTTTGTTCAAGCAAACTCATGAACCATAATGAAACATACTTTAACATATTCATCAAAACATCTCAAAAATCATATCTACACCTATCCGATTAGCATGATACAACACATAAACAAACCGGTTTTTCATAATCATCAATACTCAAGGGTTTGTGTCATATTTGGTCACAAGATATCATAAGTTCCTTAACAACACATTTCAACACCAAAACATAAAACTTCAAAACATAACATGAACACACTATTACTAAGCATTCATCCATAGTCATCAAGAAATACTAACAATAACTATTATCTCATGCACTTTATCATACATCTCAAAGCACAACAAGATTAACCATAAACATGAGAGATACTAACCGGTTGGTGAGGTGTGTGTGTGTGTGTCGATCCAAAGTCCAAATCCGAGAGTTTCTTGTGTCAGCCGAGTGGATCCGAGAGTCTTGGAGGTGTGTTTGTGTGCTTAAGGCTTAGAGAGAAAAGTAGGAGAGTGTGTGGGTGTAATGTTCAACAAATGGTAACAAATAACTAAGGTGTGGTTTATATATAGGCTAGTTCCAAGTGGTGCACCCTTAGTGGGTTTCGAGTGGGGGTTTACGGCCCAAAGGCCCAACCGGCCAAAGGTTCTCGGCCCAAGTCCACTCGAGACCTCATGGTCTCGAGTCGGGTTCTTTGTTGTTTCGTGTCGGGTTCTCGGTTCACATATAACACGTACACAAATATATACAATACACACATAACAAAGCACTTATCACATAAAAAGGTTTACGTTATCATTTTAACTAGTCACATAACGTACAAGCAAGTTACACCGAAAAGTTCTAAATTTCGAGTTGTCACATCTCCGACAAGTCAGGTTTTTCATTTAAACAGATTCACCCAAGCCTGACGGTCCTTGGGTGATTTCGAATTCTTATTCAACAATGGTGGAAAGTTTGCATCATCCATTGTTAAACTTGAATTCTCCTTTTTTACCTCAACCAATGGCTCCTCTGATTTTGATAAACCAGAATCATTGCCTGCAGGTGGCTTGTCTGACTTTGATCTGTCAGATTCATCGCCGACCATTTTCTTCTTTTTCTTTCTCTGTTCTGTCCTCAGATTTGTATCTGATGAATCTGTCTTGCTAGTCTTTGCAATTGAGGGAGTTGATTCATCAGAACTTTTATTCTTTCTGTCCGGTGAACCCGAGGACAAGATCTTCTCGAGATATTCTCTCGCTTTCTTCCTCTTCTTCCTCAGTCTGTCTTTCTGCCCCTGTGAAAGTTTAACTTTCTTTTCTTGAAATGACTGTTCTTGAACTTTAGGTTTCAGAACCTTCTGTTCCTGGGGCTTGACTTTGACTGGAATCTTTGCCGATTTCTGAGAATTAGCCCTCAATCTTTCATTCGATCTCCTTGGGCAATCTCTGGCAATGTGACCTTTGATGTTGCAGTTAAAGCACCTCCTGGTTTCATAACTCCAATATTGGCAGTTAACAGCAATGTGTCCGTGATATCCGCAGCTGTAACATACTCTGTTATCGTACCGTATACCACCTTCACACCAAACGCTCAGATCATAGCATCGTCTGGCTTGGTGATATTCCTTCCTCAAGTTTGCTGGATTTGGCTTTTGAGCACTATGGTTCGACCTGCACCACTTATTACCAACATTTTTTGAGTTTTCATTTTTTATTTTTTGTAATTTTTCATTTTGATTGGATGATCGATCTGATGAGCTTTTATTATCTTTTTGAACAATTTTCTCATTTTTAATTTTTTGTTTCTGTTCTGCTCTCTTCTTCAAAGGTTTTTGCTTCGAGCATTCACCCTTTTCAGTTGATTGCAGAAGAGTTTTCTGAAATTTTTCCTTTTTATCATCAGATTTTTCACCACAATCTTTAACTTTGACATTGTCAAAGTTTGTGACATTGTCACTTATTGGAACAGAATTGATTGGTTTTGGACATGGAAAATTCAAACTGTCTGATTTAGTCACAAAACCTATCAATTTCTTCTCAAGTTCATCAATTTTGTTCCTCGAATTCTCAGCTTTACTTTCAAGCTGAGATATTCTCCCAAAATGAGACTTGATTGTTTTTTCATTATCATTCTTCAAATTTTCAAGAACAGATTTTTCATTCATCAAAACTTTTATCTGTTCCTGAAATTTTTATTCATTCGCTTTCAGGTTTTTGTTTTCCAGCTTAATCCAGAAATCCTCATCTTCTGAAGATTTCTTTTTGCTTTCAAACTCTTTTTCCAACTCTTTGATTTTCTTTCGAGCACTTTCACCTTCTTTTTCAAGTTTAATAATTTTCTGAAGATGTGGATTGATCAATTTTTGCTTCTCAATGTTGTTTTGACTAAAAACATTTCTCCCATCTTCAAGAATTTTCAGTTGATTTTGAAATTCTTTTTCACTGTTCGATTTTTCAATTTCAAAATCTTTAATTTTTTCTTCAAAAACCTTTTCTTTTTCTTTCAACTTCTTGTTTTCAAATGTCAAACTGTTCAAATTACTTAACAGTTTGTCATTTTCAGCTTTCAACTTCTCACAATTTTCCTGAACCATAAGAATCTGTTTATCATCAGCTTGCTTCACATCTTCTAACTTCTTGACTTCCGATGTCAAACTTTCCGCATCCTTCAAGAGTTTGTCATTTTCAGTCTTGAAGCGGTCACATTTTGAGCATGCTGATGCAGAACTTGAAGATCCAAACTCTACAGATTCTTTAATCTTTGGAGTATCCTTTGTTTCCATCTTGTCGATTCCTGCACGAAAGAGTTTAACAAAATCAAAAGGATTCATATTATCATCAATATAACATTTCCTTTTGATATCATATTTCAGAGTACTCTTTGTTGCAAGAAATACACAAACTCTTCTATTAACTTCAATGAGTACATCCAGTTCCAGTCTATGTAAATTCTTTTCCATCTCAGACAAAAAATCTCTCCTTTTCTTTACTTCCTTATAAAACTCTCCTCTAACTTCATTAAAGAACTGATATGGAAAAAGCTCTGGAAAGTAATCTTTCTATTTTAGCTCAACCATAAACTCATCCCATTTAGCAGGTAATGCAGTTGTCAATTTTGATAGATATTCATCATTTGACATCTTAATACCCTTTCTCCTCATATTGTCCGTTAGAATTTTAAACCGTGCTTCCAACTCATTCAAAGTCTCATCCTTTTGACATATGAAAAATTCAAAGCTTTTAACCCAAGTGTCTGTACTCACATTTCTATAATCGGTATCCATATTTCTCATATACCAATTATTAAAATCCTCTAGCATATTGTTTTCTTGTTCATCAAATACCATCGTCATTTTTCACAAATTCACTAACAATTTTCTAACTTTGATAGTTTGTTCAAATAAGTGGACTGCTCTATAAGCGATCCAATCAATCTGATCAATAAGTGGACCAGTCAGACAAACCGTTCGAGCGAACTGTCTAATAAGCGGTCCAATAAGATTGTCTAATAAGCGGACCAAGCAATGTCCGAAAGAGCGGTTCAAATGCTGTTCGTACGAGCGATCCAGACAATGTACTAATGAGCGGTCCAGAATTTGTCAAATGAACGGTTCAAACACAAATTTTGAAGCGGTCCAGACTTAAACTAGTACGAATGAGCGAACCAACTATGATCTAAGAGCGGTTCACAATAACGTCACTCCGAGCGAGCCACACATTGAACATGTTTTGATCGGTTTTTAAGCTGAATTTCGTCCTAAAACTTCCAAGGGTTTGTCTAAGTATGATTATACACAGTCTGTGAGAATTTGAGCGAATTCCGACTGTGAAATCTCTTCGAAATGAGAAAAGAAGGTGTAGAAATCAGAATTTTGAGCGAAAATCGAGCTAAACGGTAAGAACTCTTCCTCCAAAGCTCTGATACCACTTGTAGGATCGTTTTCCGACCTGACGAGTCGTTCAGAAGAGCGCTTAGACTAATTCAGAGGCGGAATTCATTGAACTAGTCTTTGTAAAGCTTGATTTCACTACTTAACGTCTCCTTTATTGATTAACTGTCAAATTACAAGTTCTTGGAGACAAACGGGCAGGGCTTCGCCGTTAGACCTTAAAAACACACACCAGAATCGCTCATCTGGACTCCTATATATAGGCACACAGGATCGCTTATATGGACATGTCCATATAAGCGATCCACTCATCATGTCACATAAGCGATCCATCTTAGTGACAGATAAGCGATCCAAACCATCTACCCTATAAGCGACCCTATTCAATACAAGATTTCTCGTTTTCCGTTCATTATACACTCAGCCCTACCCTAAGACTCGAACGAAGATGTAGTCGACAGACAACTGCACCAACAAAAGAGGAAATGATAGTACATCAGTGGGCTGTCACAACATGCTAAAGAATTGGAATGTTAAAATGTGATAAACAATCTCACTGCGGATGTGTCAGTATGTTTTTACACATTTAGTAAATTGTGACGAGATATGAACCTAAAAATCAAACTTGCTTATTCTGTGGATTAACAAAACTGCTTGGATATATAGGTAACCCCTGGAATCTTGTTTGAAAGGTCCCTTATTCTGAGATACTAGGTCTTTATATCTGGGGTATTATCCCGGGACTTCTGCTGTATGGAAGTACTGACCTAGTCCCCGGATAATGCTTTCCGCATTATGCTTGAAACATAGCATCGCCCTCAGCAAGCTGATGAAACAATAAAATTGATAGTCGCTGCTGTTGAAATTAAAAGATCCTCTAAAGGGGACACACCAAAAAGTCGAAGCCGTCATCTCTCTGTGTATACGGAAGTATTGACCTGAGCTCTCACAGCCCTCGCATCTAACCCCTATACAGATATCGTCTGTGGTATACTCACCTGTAAGACTGAATATTGGGATCTGGATATGGGAGTATATACAAGTAGTGGGACACACGGATAAGTTTAAGTGCTTAAATCATTAACTTCATATCTCGGATCAGTTGAAATTTGTGTGAGAATTTAAGTGGACAAATATACTGACAATCTAGGTGAATTGTTTAGAGCTTAAAATGTAATCAGCTTAACGGTGTTGGTGACATGTCTCATAAACTGATATGATCCTCTTACGCAAACTCACAAAAATATTGTCTGTAAATATTTTCATTTCTGCATCTTGTTGATTTTACAATTAGTGTCAGTCTTTATCTTTACAAGTGATATCATTTACTTTCTTTCAGAAAATCCAAAAAGATTTTGTGTCACACCCCCAAATTCCACCTGCGGAGTAACATCCGCTTGAGGGCGTGACCGACCAGGATCCAGCCACCAATTATACTAAGCATTGGTTAATAGTAAAACAATTGCTATCCAAAGTAGTTAGCAACAACGTAGTTTAAGTTCGATAATTAGTTTAAACGAGAACAGCGGAAGCATAAACCAAAAAGATAGTTCAAAGTTCAGGATAATTAAAACCCAACACACGGGTTTTGACGAACACTACACATTCCCACGCAGCAGCTCCTCAGTCACTGGTTACCTGCAAAGCATGCAGTAAGGTGTCAACAATAATGCTGAGTGAGTTCACTAGTTGTCCAGTTTTAATTGCCAAAAACTTGTTTCACCAGTTAATTTACTCGTTTATACATGCCATGGGGAGCTACCCCAAAAGTTAGCGACTAAACTGTTTTTCCAATACCGAACACTAGGTAACCGTTTGCGTTTCCGCAGGATGCCCCAATGTCAATGTTCTATCATCATTGACGGATGCCTGAGTACATTAGTTCACGACCGATCCCAAACCATGGCACGGTGTGAGGTTGGTAAAACCTAAATAGCGCTATCAACTAATAACCCGTTCGCCTGGCCCCGGCGACTAATCGGTATTATGTAGTAGGGACTTGAGTGATAGAGTTTCGTTTAGTGCCGTTAGTTGCAATCCGTATAAACAGTAATTAACTAAAGGTTCCCAATAACAAGGGAAGAAAAGTAAGTTGTATCCCTCATAAGGGGGATAGTGTTGTTTGTAGTTCCGTTTCCCAAACCACCGGGAACGCATGCTTTAGGTTGTGAACTCACCTTGGGTTGCTCGGTAGATATTTTACTTGGTCAAACACGTTGGTCACCACGTCCAAGCATGGTTACCAAATATAGGTCAAGTTGGGGTACAAGTAATCACGTATAGCAAACACGTACAGACACACTTAAAATGCACGCATACAACAGTTGGGTTATTGGGCCTGTTCTAACATTCACAACAGTAACAGATACACAAGCAGTCCAGTCAACAGATAGTCCAACAAACTTTTGGCCCAATAACACTTAGGCAGCCCCGTCGAGACAAGGGCGGTTTCGACTCGAGAATGCACGGTTTCGAGTCGCAACCAAGGGTTCCGACTCGCAACCTCGGTCTCGGTTCATCACGCTTTGGTTTCGAGTCGCAACCAGGGGATTCCGACTCGCAACCCTGGTTTCGGTTCATCATGTGCTGCTTGCGAGTCGCAACCGGGAGATCTCGACGAATCACGTTTTGGTCTCGAGTCGCAACCAGGGGTTCCGACTCGCAACCACTGTTACGTGCACCTGAATTCTTCTAGAACCTGTCCTATGTACTAGCCAATGAAATTCTATTTTTGTGTGATTGTGTACTATCCAACCATATTGCACCAACATGTTTTCTTGTCTAACACATAGTAAAATCGGATCAAAACAAGCATTTTCAAATATTTCTAATGACATTCATGTTGTTCTTCACGTGTTCATCCCACTTTTAAACACATAATCACAAGGTTCTTCATATGAAATATCAGAATCAAAGACCACACATTTCTCACAAATCATCACAACCTAATCGGACATAATTGGTATCATCATTAGGTTCCTAAATCTAGCATGTTTCATAATAAACAAGAACCCATAAGATCAAGAAATCAAGCATATCATACGGTCAAAACATCATCAAAGTAACAACACACGGTTCGACTTCTAACTAGCTAAAACGTGTTCATCATCATCATTAGTGACATTTCTAAGTTAAAAACATGGCAACACTTATCATCATACTTCAAGGATCATAGCAAACACCTAAAAACACTAACCGGTTGATGTTGTGGGTGCGAAGGATCAAAGGTTCCACTTCCGAGTGATGATTCCGAGTAGAAATCCGGGAGTCTTGATGCTACGGTTGGATCCGAGAGAGATGAGAGGGTGAGGAGGTGATCTTGGTTTGCTAGGGTTTTAAGGTTTTAGTGAGAGGTAGAGAGTGTGAGAGTTGAGAGAGTGAAATGAATGAGAGTGTAAAGGAGAGTGTGGTGGGGGTTTTGGGTTTTATATCTCAAGGAGTGCACTAATGGGCTTTCGTGTGGACCAAGGGGGTTGCGGCCCAACCGGTGTGGGTTACTCGAGACTAGGTGGTCTCGAGTCGGGTCTTGCGGTTTCGGCTCACTAGTAATATGCACCTATATATATATAACGTACATACATACAACACATAATCACAGAAAATCCATAGTTTCCATTTAATAATATATGTACACGCAAAGTTACATCAAGAACGTTTCCCGGGAAAATCCGAAGTGTCACATTATCCCCAAGTTTTAAGAACTTTCGTCCCGAAAGTTAAGGCAGTCACTGTCAAGCTAGTATGAGTGAGAATGTTTCAACGGGGTGTCACATCATCCCCCCGTTAGTTTGGAATTTCGTCCCGAAATTCGGTTGTAGCTTCAGTGCTGGGGTTTTCGTTTGGGAACAACTGGGGATACTTGTGCCTCATCTGGTCTTCCCGCTCCCAGGTAAACTCTGGGCCACGTCGTGAGTTCCAACAGACTCGTACAAGAGGTATCTGGCTACGTTTGAGGATTTTGATCTCTCGATCCGTGATCTCAATCGGTTCCTCAGTAAAGTGTAGCTGTTCATCAATAGTTAGTTCCTTGAAAGGAATTACGAGCGTTTCATCTGATAGACACTTCTTCAGATTAGATACGTGAAAAACGTTGTGTACCGCACTCAGTTCTTCAGGCAGGTTCAATCTATAAGCAACCTTACCGATTTTCTCGGTAATTTCGAATGGTCCGATATATCGCGGATTAAGCTTGCCCCTTTTTCCAAAGCGAACCACACCCTTCCAGGGTGAGACTTTAAGTAGAACCCGGTCACCGACCTGGAATTCTAGTGGCTTCCTACGCTTAGCAGCGTAACTCTTCTGACGGTCACGAGCTGCCGCCATGCGTTGTCTGATCTGGGCAATCTTTTCCGTTGTATCTACCACCATCTCTGGGCCCGTGATTTGACTATCACCGACTTCCGCCCAGCAGAGAGGTGACCGGCATTTACGACCGTACAATGCCTCGAAAGGTGCTGCCTGAATACTAGTGTGGTAGCTGTTGTTATAAGAGAACTCTACTAGCGGTAGATGCTTCTCCCAATTCTTGCCAAAATCGATCACACATGCTCTAAGCATGTCTTCTAGAGTCTGGATGGTGCGTTCGGACTGTCCATCCGTTTGCGGGTGATAAGCGGTGCTCATGTCCAAACGTGAGCCAAAGGATTTGTGCATAGCTTGCCACAATTCCGAAGTAAAACGAGCGTCTCGGTCGGAAATAATGGAGGTTGGCACTCCGTGCCTCGAAACTACTTCCTTTAAGTAAATCTCCGCCAAGGTAGAAAACTTGTCTGTTTCCTTAATAGCCAGAAAGTGTGCGGATTTGGTCAATCGGTCTACTATTACCCATATGGTGTCATTTCCACGTTGAGACCTAGGTAGCCCTGTAACAAAATCCATGGAAATTTGCTCCCATTTCCATTTCGGGATTTCTGGTTGTTGGAGTAGGCCTGCTGGTTTCTGGTACTCTGTCTTGACTCTTGCGCATGTCAAACATTTGCTGACATATGTTGCTATGTGTGCTTTCATGCCAGGCCACCAGTATGTAGTCCTCAAGTCGTGGTACATCTTGTCCGAGCCAGGATGTACTGAGTAGCGGGACTTATGGGCTTCGTCCATCACGAGTTCACGTAAACCTCCGTAGAGTGGAACCCAAATGCGCCCTGTTACATAGTAAGCGCCATCTTCCTTCTGTTCTAATCGCTGTCTCGATCCTCGCAGAGACTCAGCCCTGATGTTTTCCGGTTTCAATGCTTCGATTTGAGCATTGCGGATCTGGGTAGGGAGGTTAGACTGGATGGTAAGTTGCAATGCTCGCACGCGCTTTGGTATAGTGTCCTTTCGGCTGAGGGCGTCTGCTACGACATTGGCCTTGCCCGGATGGTACTTGATGGCGCATTCGTAGTCATTCAAGAGTTCGACCCATCGACGTTGTCGCATGTTTAATTCCTTTTGCCTAAAGATATGCTCGAGACTCCTGTGATCGGTGTAGATAGTGCACTTGGTACCGTACAGGTAATGTCTCCATATCTTAAGAGCAAAGATCACTGCTCCCAGTTCCAAATCATGCGTAGTGTAGTTTCTTTCATGCGTCTTAAGTTGTCGAGAGGCGTAGGCAATAACTTTCTCGCGTTGCATTAACACGCAACCGAGCCCATGGATAGACGCATCGCAGTAAACCACAAAGTCGTCAGTGCCTTCAGGCAACGAGAGAATAGGAGCGCTACAGAGGTTATCCTTTAGCCTTTGAAAGGCCGACTCCTGAGCTTCATTCCACTTGTAACCAATGCCTTTCTGAGTAAGAGTCGTGAGGGGTTGTGCAATCTTTGAGAATCCCTTGATGAATCTGCGGTAGTATCCTGCCAATCCCAAGAATTGGCGAACTTCGGTTGGAGTCTTGGGTGTAGGCCAATTCTTTATCGAGTCGATCTTAGCGGGGTCGACGTGAATCCCGTCCTTATTGACCACATGCCCAAGGAAATGGACCTCTCGAAGCCAAAAGTCACACTTCGAGAATTTGGCGTACAATTGCTCATTGCGTAAGAGTTCGAGGATAAGGCGTAGGTGTCGTTCATGCTCTTCCTGACTTTTCGAGTAGATCAGAATGTCGTCTATAAACACAATCACGAATTTGTCAAGGTATGGCTTGCACACTCGGTTCATGAGATCCATGAAAACCGCAGGTGCGTTAGTCATTCCAAAAGGCATAACGAGGAACTCGTAATGACCATAACGAGTCCTGAACGCAGTCTTAGAGATGTCTTCATTACGAACTCTCAGCTGATGATAGCCTGATCGCAGGTCAATCTTAGAATAGTAGCTCGATCCTTGCAACTGATCAAATAGGTCGTCGATGCGCGGGAGAGGGTAACGATTCTTGATGGTAACCTTGTTCAGCTCACGATAGTCGATGCACATTCGGAACGTGCCATCCTTCTTCTTAACAAAGAGTACTGGTGCTCCCCAGGGTGATGAACTAGGACGGATAAATCCTTTATCCAATAGTTCCTGTAGTTGCGTAGAGAGTTCCTTCAGTTCTGCAGGGGCTAGACGGTAAGGCGCACGAGCTATGGGTGCTGCTCCGGGAGCTAGCTCGATTTGGAATTCGACCTGACGGTGGGGAGGGAGTCCAGGTAGTTCCTCAGGAAATACCTCGGGATAGTCACGTACTACAGGAAAATCTTCAATCCTCTTTTCCTTTTCGTGGGTGTCGGTGACAAGTGCTAGGATAGCGGTGTGCCCTTTCTGTAAGCACTTCTAGGCTTTCAGAAGCGAGATAATGCCTGTGACTTCTCCACCTTTGTTGCCTTGCACGATGAGGGGTTGGCCAGAACGACGAGGAATACGAACCGCTTTCTCTTGATAGAGGATCTCAGAGCGATGTTTGGATAACCAATCCATACCGATGACGACGTCGAAGCTTCCAAGTTTGACAGGGAAAAGATCGATACTAAACGTGTGACCAGACAATTCTAGTGTGCAGTCATAGATCACGTGCGTGGCCTCGATGTTCCTACCATTAGCTATCTCGACGATGTGCTTAGAACTTAATAATGCAGGCGGGTGCTTAAGTTTCTTACTAATGCGAAGGGATACATAACTGGCATCGGCACTGGAATCAAATAACACAGAAACATAACGATCATCAAGTAGGAACTTACCCGCCACGACGTTGGGGTCGTTCCTTGCTTCTCCAGCTCCAATCACAAAAGCTCTTCCCCTTGCACCATTCCCAGCATTGTTGTTTTGCTCATTGTTCCCAGCTCCCTGGTTGTTGTTGCGGTTCTGATTCAGTTCAGGGCAATCCTTTCGCATGTGCCCCGTTGCCCCACATTTAAAACATCCGCGATTGTTTCCCTGCTGCTGTTGCTGTTGGGGTTGTTGCTGATTCTGCCTGGCTGGGAACTGGCTTCTACAATCCTTGGCTTCATGCCCCATCTTGTTGCATCGCTGACACTGACCTTTGTTACACGCCCCATTGTGGTGCCTGTTACACTTGTTGCACTTGGGGTAGCTTCCCCGGTAGCCACCTTGTTGCTGAGTGCCTTTGTTGTTCTCAGTTTTCCTTTGCTGAGCTGGGGCCTGAGTAGGGTTAGCATCTTTGCCCTGATTTCCATCCCACTTTCGTTTGCCATCACTAGAAGTTCCTTCCGCAGCACTGATCCTTTTGGGCAACCTGCCCTCCTCCACAGCCTGGTTAGTGAGTTTGTGGGCAAGACGAACCACAGGCTGTATGGTAGTGAGGTTGGCCGAGGTCACATGGCTCCTGATTTCTGGGGCTAAGCCCTTGATGTACAATTCAATCCTTTGATACATGGGTCGGGACATGTTTGGGCAAAGAGCAGCATAGTCGTTGGACAGCTTGGTGTAGGTCTCAATCTCTGACCCAACCATCTTGAGGCCATAGTACTCGTCCTCGAGTTTGTGGATGTCATCCCTGTGACAATACTCTTCCTTGATCATATCCTTGAAATCTTCCCATGTAGTAGCATTAGCAGTCTCCAAACCAAGCATTTGAATCTGCGCCTTCCACCATGAAAGTGCGCTTCCCTCAAGAGTACCAGTAGCAAACTTCACCCAATTAGCAGGGGGACACTCGCAGACAGCAAAGACAGCTTCGACCTTCTCGATCCAGTGCAGAAGACCTATGGCACCCTCAGTGCCATTGAAAGGTAGAGGCTTGCAATCCATGAAGGTCTTGAAGGTACAAACACGTGGTTGCACAGGCGCATGCTGACCTGTCGTGAGAGTGATACGAATGGGCTTAGAGGTGAAAAGACGATGTGGCGGTAGGATCTAAACATCCTAAAACAAGAGCTTACCTCCAGGGTGAGCTGCGAATGCTGCAGCCACCGTGTTGATCAGGTTGGTGAACTGAGCCTGAGTCATGTTGACGTTTCCTCGTCCGTGTCCACTCATTGTCTTCATAACCAGAAAACATAGTATGAGTGTGGTGTCGTAACATAGCGAGAATGAGATAAAGGAGGGGAGGCGAATCTATCTAATTAGGCAAACTAGTACGTATAGTAGAGCAGAAAGCATAAGACAAACAAGCAAGTAAACATGGGTCCGAGCTATGAGGTCAGATAAGTCGAGCCTTGCACTTGGAGTGTAGTGTCGTCACGAGTCACGGGTTATAGTCTGGTTTTTCTCAAAAAGATTTTTCCCCTTTTTAAAACCAAGTTCACTATAACCAATGGCTCTGATACCAATCTGTCACACCCCCAAATTCCACCTGCGGAGTAACATCCGCTTGAGGGCGTGACCGACCAGGATCCAGCCACCAATTATACTAAGCATTGGTTAATAGGAAAACAATTGCTATCCAAAGTAGTTAGCAACAACGTAGTTTAAGTTCGATAATTAGTTTAAACGAGAACAGCGGAAGCATAAACCAAAAAGATAGTTCAAAGTTCAGGATAATTAAAACCCAACACACGGGTTTTGACGAACACTACACATTCCCACGCAGCAGCTCCTCAGTCACTGGTTACCTGCAAAGCATGCAGTAAAGTGTCAACAATAATACTGAGTGAGTTCACTAGTTGTCCAGTTTTAATTGCCAAAAACTTGTTTCACCAGTTAATTTACTCGTTTATACATGCCATGGGGAGCTACCCCAAAAGTTAGCGACTAAACTGTTTTTCCAATACCGAACACTAGGTAACCGTTTGCGTTTCCGTAGGATGCCCCGATGTCAATGTTCTATCATCATTGACGGATGCCTGAGTACATTAGTTCACGACCGATCCCAAACCATGGCACGGTGTGAGGTTGGTAAAACCTAAATAGCGCTATCAACTAATAACCCGTTCGCCTGGCCCCGGCGACTAATCGGTATTATGTAGTAGGGACTTGAGTGATAGAGTTTCGTTTAGTGTCGTTAGTTGCAATCCGTATAAACAGTAATTAACTAAAGGTTCCCAATAACAAGGGAAGAAAAGTAAGTTGTATCCCTCATAAGGGGGATAGTGTTGTTTGTAGTTCCGTTTCCCAAACCACCGGGAACGCATGCTTTAGGTTGTGAACTCACCTTGGGTTGCTCGGTAGATATTTTACTTGGTCAAACACGTTGGTCACCACGTCCTAGCATGGTTACGAAATATAGGTCAAGTTGGGGTACAAGTAATCACGTATAGCAAACACGTATAGACACACTTAAAATGCACGCATACAACAGTTGGGTTATTGGGCCTGTTCTAACATTCACAACAGTAACAGATACACAAGCAGTCCAGTCAACAGATAGTCCAACAAACTTTTGGCCCAATAACACTTAGGCAGCCCCGTCGAGACAAGGGCGGTTTCGACTCGAGAATGCACGGTTTCGAGTCGCAACCAAGGGTTCCGACTCGCAACCTCGGTCTCGGTTCATCACGCTTTGGTTTCGAGTCACAACCAGGGGATTCCGACTCGCAACCCTGGTTTCGGTTCATCATGTGCTGCTTGCGAGTCGCAACCGGGAGATCTCGACGAATCACGTTTTGGTCTCGAGTCGCAACCAGGGGTTCCGACTCGCAATCACTGTTACGTGCACCTGAATTCTTCTAGAACCTGTCCTATGTACTAGCCAATGAAATTCTGTTTTTGTGTGATTGTGTACTATCCAACCATATTGCACCAACATGTTTTCTTGTCTAACACATAGTAAAATCGGATCAAAACAAGCATTTTCAAATATTTCTAATGACATTCATGTTGTTCTTCACGTGTTCATCCCACTTTTAAACACATAATCACAAGGTTCTTCATATGAAATATCAGAATCAAAGACCACACATTTCTCACAAATCATCACAACCTAATCGGACATAATTGGTATCATCATTAGGTTCCTAAATCTAGCATGTTTCATAATAAACAAGAACCCATAAGATCAAGAAATCAAGCATATCATACGGTCAAAACATCATCAAAGTAACAACACACGGTTCGACTTCTAACTAGCTAAAATGTGTTCATCATCATCATTAGTGACATTTCTAAGTTAAAAACATGGCAACACTTATCATCATACTTCAAGGATCATAGCAAACACCTAAAAACACTAACCGGTTGATGTTGTGGGTGCGAAGGATCAAAGGTTCCACTTCCGTGTGATGATTCCGAGTAGAAATCCGGGAGTCTTGATGCTACGGTTGGATCCGAGAGAGATGAGAGGGTGAGGAGGTGATCTTGGTTTGCTAGGGTTTTAAGGTTTTAGTGAGAGGTAGAGAGTGTGAGAGTTGAGAGAGTGAAATGAATGAGAGTGTAAAGGAGAGTGTGGTGGGGGTTTTGGGTTTTATATCTCAAGGAGTGCACTAATGGGCTTTCGGGTGGACCAAGGGGGTTGCGGCCCAACCGGTGTGGGTTACTCGAGACTAGGTGGTCTCGAGTCGGGTCTTGCGGTTTCGGCTCACTAGTAATATGCACCTATATATATATAACGTACATACATACAACACATAATCACAGAAAATCCATATTTTCCATTTAATAATATATGTACACGCAAAGTTACATCAAGAAGGTTTCCCGGGAAAATCCGAAGTGGAGTCTGTTGGTGAAAAATTGAGACAGAGAAAAGCCCAGAGACTGATCAAGACTGAAGAAGTGAAGACACAGCATTGTCGTGACTCGATAGTCGACTCGTCAACATCTGAGGGGGAGTCTGTTGGTGCACTACATATGTCGACTTCGTCTTGTATTGAGTCTTACATTGTATTGTATAGATTAGGGCACGATTTACGAGAAAAAAGGATAGCATATGTGTCTTAGTTGAGGGTTTCTCTTATAGTGACATAGATAGGTTTCGCTTATATGGTCCATGTAGTTTCGCTTATATGGTCATTGAGGGTTTCGCTCATAGGGCAGTGTATGTTGGAGCGAAACTTAATGCCCTATATATAGGTCACACAAGCGAAATCATTAGTAACTTTGTGCGATTCCATACCGAAGTGCTGCCGGTGTGAAGAACTGCGTGTAATTGACTTCTAATCAATATAATTAGTAGTTATATTGAAGAATCAGCTGTTTCTACCTCCGTTTCTTGTAATTCCGCACCTGAAACGAAGTTGAACACCTATGAACGACTCATTCGGGTCAGATCACGATCCTACAAAAGATCTATAAGTGGTATTTTCGAAGAACCAAGTGTAAAATGAAATCATGTTTAAAAACTGGATCTTTCTTGAAACAAAGGTGATTTTGTGAACACACAAGTGTGTAGATACTTGTGTAACAAAAGGTTTTAACAAAGAAATATGTTTGTAACTTTTGACCAAGAAGTTGTAAACTTGCATTTTCTTTAAAAACAAGATGTCCAAGAAACTGATTTTATTTTATAAAGATGAAAGATCTACTAAAAATATTGGAGAGTTGCTACATATTTTTACACAACTTGCAAGTTCATGTGTTTGCGATTTATGTATATTTTTGACTAGTTTGATGTTGAAATATTGTTTGTTGATGTTGAGAAAATTGTTGGTTGGATTTTGAAAAGAAAATGATACGCTTGTAAGCGTGGCCACCTCCAGTTACAGAGGAATCTGTTAGTGCACTGAATGTCTGTTGACTACGTTTGTATTGAGTCTTAGGTCTAGATAGGTTGTACGGAGTTGAAAATCAGAAATTAGGGTTTAAAGTGTTAATTTCGCTCCTAATGACATGCTGGTCATTAGAAGCGAAATCAGATCAAGCTATTTCGCTCCAGATGTACATTAGAGGGATTTCGCTCCTAGGTTGAGTCTAGGGGTTTCGCTCGAGATCAACAAATGGGATTTCGCTCCTGGCTGTTTGGAGCGAAATCAGACACCCTATATATACCTGTGTTGAGATCTCATTCAGGTATTCAGTTAGAGCGAAACTAGAGTCAAGGTGCTGCCGGATTTTTGTTAGAACTGTTGTAAAACGACTCAGAAAGTGAATATAAAAGAGGAAATTAAGAGGAACAGTTGTGTAACTTCATTTACATTGATTCCGCCTTTGTATCTGAGGATGAACTGCCTTTACTGACTGTTTAGGGTCATAGAACGGTCCAACAAGTGGTATCAGAGCTCAGGACGAGGAGTTCATACTACTACAGCTTGATTCTACCAGATTCTCTTACTTCTACTTCTCTTATTTTTCTGATTTGAACTGATTCCTACGGTTGAAATGGCCTGAATTTCGAGTATAACGTGTAAAACATACAATTAACAAATCCTAGAAATAATCAGGTTAAAATACGGCTTAAAAATGGTAAAAACAACATAAAAACCTGATTTCGCTCATACTGTTCATCGAAGGGTTTCACTCTTAAGAACCTGATTTCGCTCGAAAACATATTGGCCATTAGAAGCGAAATACTTGATTTCGCTCGTAAATACATAAATTTCTGATTTCGCTTGTGGGACTTTTACTGATTTCGCTCGAAATCAGTCAAAAACTGATTTCGCTCGAAACCTGATTGTTGATTTCGCTCGTAATTTGACATTTGTCTGATTTCGCTCGAACTGTACCTGTTGATTTCGCTCAGAATTTTTGATTTCGCTCGAAATCACCATTTTTCAAAACTTCGAAAATTTTTCTCAGTGGTTGCTGATTTTTCAGGTTTGATCAAGATGGATGACATTTTCATGAACCCGTTTAGCGACATGTACGCATTTGCTGGAAATTCGGGAGACGATACATCTACAAGTAACAACAATGAGAACCCGCCAAATGCCAAGAAGAAATTATCGGATGCTTTGGAGGTTGAGAGTGCGTTCGGAACTTACAACAAATCACCGAAGTTGATGGCTATTGAGGAGTATAGTCGGTGGGCAAAGAAATTCGAAGATTGGTTGATAGCGTTTACGTTTTCCTAGCTGGAATAGTCTCAAAAATGGCTATGATAATGGAGGCAAAAAGGGTGAAATGTTATCATCACCGGAGGAGATAGAATCGTTTGTGGCTGAACAAAAATGTGTTGCGTTGTTATTCCAATCTGTTCGAGAAGACATAATCTCATTGATAGAGTATTCAAGTGCAAAAGATCTCTGGAATAAGTTAGAAACAAAATGTTTAGGAAGTACGAAAATTGTGAAAAACAAAAAGAAACTTCTTCGGAAAGAGTTTGATTTGTTCGGTTGTTTAAAGAATGAGTCAGTCTGTAAAATGATCGAGAGGTTTGGACATTTAAAGCTGGAACTAGCAAGACATGGAATTAAGTATCCTGAAGATGAGCTAGTTGACAAATTGTTCGATTCGTTGCCAGACGAGATGGATTGGCAATATTATGCGCTGATGCTGAAAAATACTATCAAGGCGCCGGAAGTGTTGATTGTAGATTTGCTGATTGAGAAACTCGAGAGTCATGAGTTGGAATTGAAGAAGACACACAAAGTCAATCACTCATTGTACCAGCCGAATTTGGATCTGTATTATCCAAAGAGCATGATGCCGAAGAACAATTCTCCAAATACTGTGTTTTCTGCTGAGAATGTCTCCACAACGAACAAAGAAAGTCAAAGAAGTGGTTGTCACAGTGGATATCACAGTGGGTCTTCATCAAATTCAAATTAGTCTGAGGCAAAGAACTTGTTTCACTGCAACATCGTCGTAGACATGAAGAACGCTTAGAATTTCAGCGAAGACTCGGCTAAGCAGAAGATGGTTTTCCTAGCGTCAGTGTTGGAATCGTATAAAAGTCTTGTAGCTGGGAAGATTGGCAACACCAACTTAACAAAAGAGGACTATGATCAAATAGATCCTGAAGAAATGGAACTGATTGACATAAGGTGGTGCATGGCCAGTGCTGTTCGTCGAGCACAGCGTTTCATGGAGATAACGAGACAAAAGTCAATTGGTAGACCATCTACCAAATTGGGTTTTGATAAGTCGAAGGTGACGTGCTTCAAGTGCAAGCAGAAAGGTCACTTCAAGCGAGAATGCAGAAACGCATATGCTGATGAATCAGAGAACCCATTCAGAGAAGATTATTACAAGAAAGCGATATACAATCAAAACAAATCGGAGCCGCCAAGGATGAAGCAGATTGAAGAGAACAAAGAAAAATCTAGAGCTCTTGCGGTGATTTATGATGATGAAGGGTTTGACTGGAGTGAACTGTTACCGGAAGAAGATGCGGTTGGTTACGCTTTCATGGCAAAGAATGAACCTATTCCGTGGAAAGACAACAGAAATGAAGAACAGAAGTATAACGACAGAAGGTTGTTGGCCACAAACAGAATGATCAGAATATCTGGTATCTTTTCGGAAGCAAAAAGAGCAAATAGATGGGATCCAGATAGGGAGTGTTATCTTGATCCATATGGAAACATTGCGATTGATCACAACACTCTTGATTTAGAGGCCATAATCAAAGAGTTAAAAGATGAAGATGATTATTGGCAGAATAAATGGTGGGGAACTGGAGACGAGAAAGAGAAAGAAGAAAAAGAGAAGAAGGAGAAAGAAGAGAAAGAGGAGTCCAAGAAGGTTGATACCGGGACATTGACACGACGCAGGAGTTGAATGCTGAAAATCTCGGAAAAATGGCTGACAAGGTGCTAGCTGCCAAAGCACTTGAGGTAGACTCTAACTCCAAGTCTGAGTCAAAAAGCCAGGTCAGTTCAAATTTGTCAACGACTGTGTCAGGTAAGAAAGTTGATGGGGATGTTGATTGCAAAAATTGCATCAAGGAATGAAAATTTTGTAATAAAGTCACGTATCTCAACGGAAAGAAAGTTGATGATCTGACAGCAAAGGTCAGAAACGTTGAGGATCAAATTCTTGATCGTGACAAGATGCTTAAAGCTTCAACTGAACGGTTAAAAGAGTTAACTAACAAAATTGAAAATGATAAAACTGATCATGAACGAATTAGACAGGAAAATGAAAAGTTAGTTCTTGAAAACCGTCAAATAACTGAAAATTTTGAGAAGCTGAAAAGCACAATGAAAGACAATGATGATCGAAACGGTAAAACATATAAAGAAAATGTTCAATTAAAAACTGTGCTTAGGTTAAAAGAAGAATCAATCAACGAACAACTGGATGAAATTGCTAAATTGAAACTTAAACTTCAAGAGTCTGAAATTGAAAATGAGCGAATCCAGTTGAAGCTTAAGAGTTACAACTCCGCAAGCTTTGTTTTGCAGCACGTTGTTCCCAAACCCATCGGGAAAAACAAAGCAAATGAAGATGTGTACTCAGATGGAACTGGGGTGGGGTTTCATCAAGTTCCACCTCCAATTCTTGAAAATTATTCGAAAAAACAATCTGGGTTGGTTGAAATTGAGGAAGAGAATGAAGTTAAACTTCCGGAGAATATTGATGTTACTTTTTCTACATCATCTGATGATAGTGTTCAGACAGAGATTGTTTAGAGCACAGCTGAAAGTGTGTTGATGTCTGATTCAGCTGAAGATGATGGGTGTTTTCTGGACAAATACATTCTGAAACAAAAGTCCAAAAACAACTTAAATGATGAACCTACTCTTGTCATGTACAAGATGTCGGGATCTGATAAGTTGTATTCGGATTCAGAGTTTCCTATTGAGAATGTGAATGAGAAAAAGTTAACAAATGTTTTCAAATTGGTTAAAGTTGATTTGTCACAAGTGAAAAGTTTGAGTCAAACCAAAAGGCAAATGAATTTTGAAAAAGATAAAGCTTATTACAAGAAACCTATTGTTCCACCACATTTTAACAACAATATTCGAAACAGATGGTCGGGTGATTATCAGGGGGGGTAAGCCGTATCAGAAAAAGAATGTTCAAAACAAGAAGTTTGCTGAGAAGAAGGTGTTTGTGAACAGTTTGAGTTCACTAGCTGATGAAGAGAAAATGATTTTTTTCCAAATCGAATGAAGAGTTCTTTGAGAAAAGAGCTTCACAGGCTCAGTCTGAAGGCACGAGTTGGGTAGTTGATACTCGAACTTGTTTTAGATGCAATCAAGTTGGACACATTGCACGAAAGTGTACCAAAGTGAAGCCTAAGACTGAAGCTGTGAAGGCTCAAAAGAAGAAGGTTGATGTGAAGGGTAAAGCACCAATGGTTATTGAGAAAAAGAGTGTGAAAAATGACAACATCAAAGTGAAAAATGAACCCGTAAAGAAAGTTGTAACTAAAAATGACAAATTTTACAAACGGGTTGCATTATCTCAATAGGTGTGGAAACCTAAAACTGAGACAAAAATTTCAAATTCTGAGAAAAAGGTGGAGGATTCAAGTCCGATTGATTATGATGCAAATTTTCCACCTCTGAAGGCTGAAAACTTTCAAATTCAAATTGCGAGAGTTAAAAGTGTCAAGGTTACACCCAAGACTGATGAGGCTTGGGTGGACACAATGTTCGACTAAACAGTTTGAATTGCCGGAGCTTCCTTGATAGCGAAGCATGAATCGGCATCATTATTGAAGTTTTTAAATCAATTTGTGTTGCATGCAGGATCTTCCAAAACTCGTTTCGAGATGGATCATGGATAGTGGAGCTTCCAGACGTATGACAGGGAAGACTGCATTGCTGTATGATGTGAAGAATATTAATGGAGGGTATGTTGGTTTTGCGGGTAATCAAGGAGGTAGAATTGTTGGTGAAGGAACGCTTTCCAATGGAATTGTAACGTTTGAGAGAGTGAACTACATTGCAGAGCTGGAGAACAATCTGCTGATCATCTCGCAGATCTGTGACAGAATGTACACTACGCATTTCACTGATAAAGAATGTTTGATCTTGAAGCCGGGGTTTGTTATTCCTAAAGAATGGATCATTATGAGGGCACCCAGAGTCAATGACCTATATGTTTTAGATATGAGTGTAGCAACAACAACAACTGGTCAGGCTCATTGTTTCGTGTCGAGAGCAACTTAAAAAGAATCGAGATTGTGGCATCGCAAGATGGGACATATACATCTTAGAAAAATGAATCACTTGGTGCACAATGATTTGGTTACAGGAGTTCACGTAAAAGGTTTTCATCTGGAAGGGGAGTGTATAAGTTGTGTTAAAGGCAAGCAGAAGAAAAAGTCACACCCTACAAAGCAAGTCAATTCAGTATCACGACCCCTGGAGAGACTTCACATGGATTTGTTTGGTCCAGTGAATGTCAAGAGCATTACAAGAGACTACTACTGTTTGGTGGTTACTGATGATTATTCCAGATTTTCGTGGGTTTCATTTTTGAAGAAGAAAGACGAAACATTTGACAGTTTGATGGCGTTGTTCAGAAAGATTGAGAATCTGTACCAGAGGCGTATCAAAAGAATTTGTAGTGATAATGGTACTGAATTCAAGAATAGCAGAATTGAAGAATTTTGTGAAGAACGAGGTATATTGCATGAGTTTAGTGCTCCGTACACTCCTCAGCAGAATGGAGTCGCAGAACGCAAAAACCGGACACTAATCGAGACAGCCAGAACAATGCTCGCAAATTCAAAGTTACCGATAAATTTCTGGGCTGAAGCTGTTTCTGCCGCATGCTATACGCTCAACAGAGTTCTCACTGTCAAGAAGTTCAACAAAACATGCTTTGAGTTAATCAATAACCGCAAACCTAATATGAAGTATCTTGAACCGTTCGGGTCACCCTGTAGTGTTCTAGAGCCTTATGGAAAGTTTGGTCCGAAGTGCATTGAGGGAATATTTGTTGGATATTCAAGTCCTACACGACGTGTCTTCGTTCCAAGTGAGAAGCGGATTATTGAAGCTGCGAATGTTGAATGTCAGGGTTATACTATGCCGCCGCAGAATCCTGGAGATTCATGGTGTTATCATTATGACAAGTTATGGGAGTCGTTTGACATGAGAGAAGAATCAGAGGAGGGAGAAGATTTCTTTGATGAGTTGGATATTCTGCGTGAATATGAGTCACAACAAAGGTTCCCAGCTGAGTATTCAAGGCGACCACGGGAAACTTCAAATGATGATGAAGCAGGTCCAAGCAATGCTGGTGAACTTGATGATGTCCAACAAGATGGAGTTGCTCCTGGTAATCAGTCGGCAGAGGATGATAATCAAGAAGCTGATAATATGCCTGTATTTGATCATGGAGATTCAGATTCTGAGGGGGAGCAGATCCAGATTTCAAGTCAAACAAACCCAGTAGGTGTACATGACGCAGACCAGAATGTTACTAATCTGGAGGGCAATGTAGATGTTCCAAGCGAAGTGATGCCGCGAACTCTTTCATACCATCCAGGGGAGTTGATCATTGGAGAACTACAAACAGGCGTTCGCACTAGACGTCAAATTGACCAAGGGCTTACTTGTTTTTAATCTACAGTAGCACCTTTACAAACTGATTTTTCACTAAGTTGTTTCATTTCGCAGATCGAACCGCGAACTTACAAAGAGGCGCTTACTGAAGATTCTTGGGTCAATGCGATGCAAGAAGAGTTAAGTCAATTTGAAAAGTTGGGAGTGTGGATGTTAGTTGATTTACCGGATGATCATAGGAAGATAAATACCAAATGGGTGTTTAAGTGTAAGAGAGATGATCGAGGAGTTGTTGTTCGAAACAAGGCTCGACTCGTAGTCCAGGGTTTCAGTCAACAGGAGGGGATAGATTTCACTGAGGTGTATGCTCCTGTAGCTCGACTGGAAGCGATCAGAATCTTTCTAGCATTTGCATCGTGGAAAAATTTCAAAGTATATCAGCGAGATGTAAAATCGGCGTTTCTCTATGGGAAGGTCAAAGAGGAGGTATATGTCGGACAACCACCGGGCTTCACCGATCCAATCCACAAAAACAAGGTTTACTTGCTAGACAAAGCGCTGTATGGTTTACATCAAGCCCCGAGAGCTTGGTACGAGACTTTGTCTCAACACCTACTAACCAACAAGTTCATTCGTGGAAAAGTGGATGCCACTCTCTTCACCAAAGAGGTCGACGGTCATCTTCTGATAGTACAAATTTATGTGGATGATATCATATTTGGGTCAACAAATGAGAAGTTGTGTAAAGATTTCGAACAAGTGATGAAGCAAAAGTTTGAAATGTCATCGATGGGGGAGATGAAATTCTTTTTGGGTCTTCAAGTTGAACAACTACCTAAAGGAATATTCATTCATCAGACGAAGTACGTTCATGATATTCTTGAGAAATTTGGGATGTCAAGTTCTACTCCAGCTGCAACCCCACTTGCAACGAATCATGGGATACATCCAGATCTCACCGGAGATAGGGTTGAAGAGACACTATATCGTTCCATGATCAGTTCGTTGATTTATTTGACTGCTTCAAGACCCGATATCATGTACCCAACGTGCCTCGCAGCAAGATTTCAATCTAACCCGAGAGCATCGCATATGATTATTGTCAAGAGGATTTTACGCTACCTAAAGGGTACTCCATCTTTGGGGTTATGGTATCCTAGAAAAGGCGATTTCGTGCTCGAAGGGTATTCCGACTCGGATTTCGGATGCTGCAAAGTCAATGCAAAATCAACAACTGCAGGTTGCCAGTTCTTTGGACCTCGTTTGGTTACCTGGTAGTGTAAGAAACAAACGTATGTGGCGCTATCTACATGTGAAGCGGAGTACGTATCTGCTAGCAGTTGCTGCTCTCAGATCCTATGGATACAGCAACAGATGCGCGACTACGGTTTGCAGTTTCTTAACACACTTCTTTTTGTTGATAATGAAGCCGCAATTAATATAACTAAAAATCCAGTGCATCACACTAAAACTAAACACATAGAAATTTGACATCACTTCATCCGAGATTGTTTCGAGAAGAAGTTGATTCGAATAGAGAAAATCCACACTGACAATCAGAAAGCTGATTTACATACCAAGGCTTTTGACAGAACACGTTTTAAATTTCTTTTAAAACTAAATGGTATGAAGCTTTTCTCGGTATTGGATGGCATAATTGGCGTTGATGAAGGTACTATTGTAGATGAAGATGAGAAACAATCTGCAATGGTTTGTCGATTTTTTACTTGTTTTGGTATTTAGGGGGAGTAGTTTGTAAATAGTATATATTCAGAAAATACAAAAACAGTAAAAAATGCAAAAATACAAAAACATGATAAAATTTTCAAAATACAAAAACAATAAAAATGAAAAAGAGCTTGTGTAAAAAGGGAAAATGATAGTACATCAGTTTGACAGTTACTGTATGCTAAAGAATTGGAAAGAATTAAAGCGTTAAATAGTCTCACTGATGATGTGTCGATAGATTTTCACACATTTAGTAGATTTATTCGGGATATAAACCTAAAAAATTCAAACTTGCATATTTCGTGGGAAACACTACTTGGATATATAGGTAACCCATGAAATCTCGTTTGAAAGGTCCCTTATTCTGAGATACTAGGTCTTTATGCTCAGTGATATCTGGGGTATTATTCCGGGACTTCTGCTGAATGGAAGTTCTGACCTAGTCCCCGAATAATACTTTCCGCAAAATGCTTGAAACATAGCATCGCCCTCAGCAAGCTGATGAAACAATAAAATTGATAGTCGCTGTTGTTGAAATCAAAAGATCCTCTAAAGGGGACACACCGAAAAGTCGAAGCCGTCATCTCTTTGCGTATACGGAAGTATCGACCTGAGCTCTCACGGCCCTCGCATTTAACCCCTGACAGATATCATCTGTGGTATACTCACCTGTAATATTGAATATTGGGATTTGGATACGGGAGTATATTCAAGAGGTGGGACACATGAATGTGTTTAAGTTCATTAAAACATCTAAATCATATCCTGAATAGATTGAAAATTGTGTGAGAATTTAAGTGGACCAGTATATCGACAATCGAGGTGAATTGTTTAATTCTGATAATGAAATTAAGCTTAACGGTACTAGTGGCTTGTCTGATAACTGATATAATTCCCTAACACGCTCACCAAAAATATGCTTGTAAATAGTTTTCATTTCATTACATTTTTCATTTACATTTCAGTATTTCATTTCTAGTTTAGGAACTTTATAGAAAATCCAAAAAGATTTTATTTCTGCTTTATTTTTGACAAACCAAAGTGGAGAGTTGATTGTTGGATTCTCAGAAGTGAAAGCAGATGCAGGGAGGTTCTGAACTAGATGATGAGGAGAGCTTATCTTAATAAGTTTGGTTGATTGAAAAGTTAACGCAAGTTCATTAATTTGATGCTTGTTATTTTAGAAAAAGTGGAAATTGTTTTGAAAACAAAATCAGTTTGATTGTCAAAAAGATCAACCAAGGTCATTAAGTTGAACTTGGTAGATTAATTGAGTAATCAGGGTCATTAACTTGGACCTGAATACTTAAGTGGATTTCTTTGAGCTGATAGTTTGTTTGTTATTGTGAACAGATAGATTGTAATGTTATTGGTTGAGTAACAGGTTATGGACTTTATCATTCCCATGGCATTGAAGTGTCAAAGATTGAACCAGATCCTAGCATACTGAGAGGGGGAGTCTGTGAAAGGGGGAGTCTGGATCAATAGTCAAAGTGAAAGATTGAAGATAGAGTCAGGAAAAGATCTGAACCTGTGAAGATAGAGTTTTTACAATGAAGAGACAAAGTTGGAGAAAACACCAAGACTGGAGATTCAGAGCCGGAGACTTCGTCAACATCCAAGGGGGAGTCTGTTAGTGCACTGAATGTCTGTTGACTACGTTTGTATTGAGTCTTAGGTCTAGATAGGTTGTACGGAGTTGAAAATCAGAAATTAGGGTTTAAAGTGTTAATTTCGCTCCTAATGACATGCTGGTCATTAGAAGAGAAATCAGATCAAGCTATTTCGCTCCAGATGTACATTAGAGGGATTTCGCTCCTAGGTTGAGTCTAGGGGTTTCGCTCGAGATCAACAAATGGGATTTCGCTTCTGGCTGTTTGGAGCGAAATCAGACACCCTATATATACCTGTGTTGAGATCTCATTCAGGTATTCAGTTAGAGCGAAACTAGAGTCAAGGTGTTGCCGGATTTTTGTCAGAACTGTTGTAAAACGACTCAGAAAGTGAATATAAAAGAGGAAATTAAGAGGAACAGCTGTGTAACTTCATTTACATTGATTCTGCATTTGTATCTGAGGATGAGCTGCCTTTACTGACTGTTTAGGGTCATAGAACGGTCCAACAGAAACTCTGGTGAAATTTTTCCAGAAATATAACACTTGGAAAATATTTTTACAACAAGTGTCATGAATATATTTTTTCTTGTTTTCCAAACAAATTTCGCCATGATTTTGTTACAAGATTACCAAGTGTCGGAGGTGGATTTTCATAAATAAAACTTGTTAAATATATATTTAGAATATATATTTTTCATAAGTAACACTTGTGTAATTTTATGATTATTTTGTGAACTACATAAATATTATTTTTAGAGTAAAAATAATATTACTGGAACATACTGAATAATAACGACTCCAAAATAATACCAACGCCTCCATAATAAATATTTAAGTTAAACCGGTATTATTATTAGCACACGAACCATAAACTGTAACTTACGTATTCTCAGAAAATACTCTTAAATGCGTATTTTGATAAAAGTATTATTTTGGGAAAAATTATATGTAATAAAATATAATATTTTTGGGAAAATATTTATATTTTGGAGGTAGAGTATTTTAGACAAATGAAATAAAATATATTTTATTAAGTGGGACTTAATAATATATTCCTGGAATTACAAGAAAATGCACATGTATCAAAACCCCCATCCTTGGGAAGGAATATAATTAATACATAAATACGAAGTGTAAACACGAAATAGTTGTCTAACTATTTCCCAAAAACATTAAACCTTAAGCTAAGGCACGGCCGTCCGTCTAATAGAAGTTAGTACGTGTAGGTCGTCGCACAGCAGGTTGACTGGGAGATTTCTAGTTAGAGACGCACTTCGGTGAGTTCATGTCCCCCTTTTCTCTTAACTGTTTTCAGTTTTTAAACTGCGGGGGTGAAACACATGTTACTCTGGTTACGAATACTTTTACATGGTATGGTTAGCGTAAGGATAGTTACTACTTAGATCATGTGAGTGAGTAGGCGGGAACTGAAGGCCATTAATCCTCAGTGTAGGACCGAGGGACAGTAGCGGTAGATCTATCTGGGTGTAGCGAGCCTAGCCCCAGGCCCAACAGAACGGATCTCGGGGTGACTTTGTACCCGACACAAAAATCTGCTAGGTTTGAGTCTTCCTACAGCACTTCACACATATCAATGGCCTTACACACCATTGGTGATCTCTTTATTTCCTTATTTGCTACATACCAGGGATTTTATACTTACAAAGGTTTTACATACTCACTGCACATGAACTCGCTCAACATTTTTGTTGATTTTTCCAACTTACATGTATTTCAGGGAATTAAGGATCTGGTACGGTATGCTACGTTTTCACGCTCACTACGCCAAAATAGGGATACAGCCACACAAAAAAAGTGTGATTATATGTCTTTCGCCACATACATTTTTTTCAGGTCAAGTGTGACCAAAGATCGAGTCATCGTAGGTATCATACGGCCACACACACTTTTTGGAGGCCGTATAACTTAAAAGTGTGGCTAAAGGGTACGGTTAAAATCTAGCATTTCCTCCATTAAGTGTGGCTAAAGGATAGCAGCGGCCACATGTATTTACTATAAGTGTGACAGTTACTACTACATAGTCACATGAATTACCAAAAAAGTTTGTATTAGCCACATCAATTAAAAAAAGTGTGGCAAAAATGGTTGTTGTAATCAAGCATTTTGTCCATTAAGTGTAGCTAAATAGTAGCAACTGTCACACCCCGACCACGTAAAACATCAAATCGTGACGGAAACGTCGGGGAGTGTTGTAACAGAATTATTGTTCCACAACCATGGTAATTAAAATAATATTTTATTCATCACCCAAGGGTGGAATTCATTGTTCAAAACAAGAACCAACATGTTACATTGTCTTAAGATAGAAGAAAACAAAAGTACATCACATAATTAAACTAAGTCTAGCTCCATTTTATATCACTAAGGCCCAAGTCCACCCTAGCGTGTCACGATCGTCCTATGCATTAGCTCCTGAAACACATGTGAAAATAGGTACGTCAGCATAAAAATGCCTGTGAGTAACATAGGTTTTGTGAAAATAGGACTCATGACTTAGGTTTAAGAAAATGTTTAACAAAAACTTGTCATGAATCTAGTTTAAGTGTTTGCTTATATAAAAATGTTTGAAAAGTGATAACAAATCAGTTAATATGTATGTATATAAAAGAATGATGTATGGTTAAAAGAATAACCAAGTAAAAATAAGTTGTATGAAATAAATTGTTTTGTAAAACAAAGTCTTGTGAAAAATATGTTATTTGTAAAAAATGTATAAGTCCAAAATCGAATGATTTAAATAACGGTATGTCATGTAATATAATACAAGCACTTATATATAGGAAGTACCAGCGGCGTATCCACCATG